>NW_009925869.1:34221-51368 GCF_000696875.1 Nestor notabilis | reverse complement strand
TCATGGGGAGCTTCTTGTCACCCAACACCCCTAATTCCTTCTCCTTGGGGCTGCTTCATCCAATCTGTCCACCAGCCTGTGTTTGTGCTTGGGACTGCCCTGACCCAGGGCAGGACCTTGCACCTGGCCTTGTTGAACTCCACGAGGTTCACATCCTCTCCAGCCTGTCAGGGTCCCTCTGGATCCCATCCCTTCCCTCCACAACTGTACCACACAGTTTGGTCTCTCCAGAAACTTGCTGAGAGTGTTGATCCCGCTGTCTATGTCACCAAAAAGAACGGTTTGTATAAGAAAATAGGCAGAAAAAGAAAGACTAAGGAGAGTGTGGGCTTAGGGCAGGAGATCTAATGAAAAGGGACATGGGAAGGGCTGATATATTCAGTGTCATTTTGCCTCAGTTTTGCATGGTAAGGCTTGTCCTCAGGCCTCTCAGATCACTAAGCTTCCCTAAGGGAATGAAGTAGTATCTACAGAAAACAAGATAGGTCTAGGTATGTATCACCTAGACATACACAAGTCCATGGGACCATATGGAATGCATCCAGCAGGATACAAATGTCATTGCAAGACAGCTCTCTACCCACCTTTATTCCCCTTAGAATAAAGATATTAATTCTGGAGGCAGTATAGTAATTAAGGTCATTAAGATGGTCAGGGAGCTGAACTATAGCATGTCAGGAGATAATAAAGGAACTGGATCTGATGAGCCTACAGAAGAGAAGGATGAGCTTTGACTTTCCTGATCCCATAACTGTGTTAGCAGGCAGTGTCTCTGTAGCCCTTCCAGGTAGCCTGCCTTTGCTTCTACATGCTGTGTACTTCCTTGCTGTGTGTGAGCTCAGTCAGAATCTCTATGTTTATCCATACTAGCACTCTGCCAAGCTTGCTTGACTTTATGTGTATTGGGCTGACTGTGGAGCTCAAACAGTTCTCCCAGGTCCCTTTAACCTCTAGGACAATTTCCTTTGGGATTCTCCCAAGCAGGTCCCTGAATGATTTAAATTCTGTTTGCCTGATGTCCAGGGTTGTAATTCTGCTCTTTGTCTTGTTCATTCCTCTCAGGATCTTGTACTCCACAGTCCTAAGTTTGCTGTAGAAAGAATATATTGTGCTGCCTTGCCACTGATACAAAATTAAATTAGTATTTCACTGTACAATTTATATCAAATGAAATTAGCATTTCACTGAATACAGAGACATAGACTTAGAGCTACAAGGATTCTTAAACTAGAGTTTTACTGTGCATAGAGGCAATAGAGATAGAGATTGTGTATAGAGGATATAGAGATAAGGAAGGCAATGCAACCAGAGAACCAGATGTCTTCTCTCAAACCAATGGAGGCCTTCCTCCTATCAGTAGGGCCTGACAAATAGGTAAACGGCTGTGGAAGAAAACAGTTCGAGGAGGTCATAAATTAGCCCAAACAAGAACATGCAGTTAACTGGAAACACCAAACACATTCCCATGTCCTCAACTAACGGATTTCCACAGAAGGGTAAACCGAGTGGGGGTATTTCTCCCCAGGTGACCCTCAGAGACCACTCCTCAAGATTACAGCTCCTGTGCCACGGCCTTGTCTGCCCAAATTACCATATGCAAAAGTAACGGGAATTGGGTGGGCATTTCACAGCATTCTAACGAATGTGCGTGTAATGAAGATACACGAGCTGTGACCTCTCTCTTTGATGTGTGTGACAGGCGGATCGATCCCCCGTGCACCCGGTACCATAATAAAGTCATGTCGGTTTCTAACCTGGCATTCTGGCTGGAGGGTTTATCTCCTGGACTTCGGTGACACCACCAGATGTGTTGCTGTTCCAGGTGGTTTAAGTAATCCATAAGTATCAAGTCCTGTGATAGTGAAGCTTTCTCCAGCTGTCTAAACAAGGTTTCATCTACCTCCTTTTCCTGCTTAGGTAGCAGACACCTACTAAAATATCACATTTGCACGTTTGCTGGTTTGTCCTCTCATCCTTACCCACAAGCTCTATACATCGTTACCACAAGGTAAACATTAGTTTACCTGTCCAAAGGCAAACTAATATGCATTCAAGCTACTCCTTCATGTCTGGTGCAATCCCTTCCCCTCATATTCCCACCTTATCTTTCCTGAAAAGCCTGTATCACTCCATTGCAGCACCCCACCATTGCAGCTTACCTCAATGAGTCCAATTCTGCTTGAGCTTTTTGCCTTTACTGGTGGGATTCAGGAAACACCCCATGCCCACCCATCCCCTTCACCTTCATCCTTGCCCCAGAGGTCATGCTTGACATGCTTCAGGTTACTCTGGCAGACCAGAATATTTCTCAAAAATAAGGTTTTGCAGTCTAAGGTATTTCTCAAAAGTTGGGTTTTTTTTTGTTGTGTTGTTTTTTTTTTTTTTTTTTTTTTTTAAATAAAACCCCTCCTCTGTTTTCTGTGGAAAAGGAAAAAGAAGACAAATTCCAGATCTAAAAAGTCCTCTCTATTACTGGGCTAGATGGGCAGAATCTGACTTAAAATAATTAACTATAGGATGTCCAAGGCAATTTGCAAATAGAAAAAATGTTCATAGTCTATAATATTTACCCTGAATTATTTGCTGAGCTCTACAGAGGGAGCTGATCTGCTTCTAAAGCCCTTTAAAATCTGCCTGTTGTTTCTCTCTGACAGCCTTGTATCACTTAGATATCAGCAAATAATGATTCACAGTTAAAATCTGTATAACAAAGTACCCTCATTTTACCCCCTCTAGTTCATTAATTGTCTGTGAAGTAATAAAAAAAATCCTTATTGTTTTGCCAAGTATTTGTGAATTTTCTGTAGCTAATCTTGATTCATTGTAAATATTCACAGCCCTCTCTGATCAGTCTATAAGACCCTATAGGATTATTTGAGTTTCTTCCCTGGGTAACTGAAATAGTGAATGGGGTTTGTGAGAATTTCAAATTACTTGCTTGATTTCTGAAAATAAAAAGGCGCTAAAAATAGATACATGTAAAATTAAATATTAAACTCAAATGAAGTTTGAGGGCTGAGCAGGAGTATTTAGGGAGAATGAGGTTGAAGTTTAATAGGTTTACGCTAGATTTACTGTAGAAGAATGCTGAAATGCAGAGAAATAATTAGAATAGAAAATAATTTTTCAAGCATTTATGATAAAACGTGGCCAAACTCTAGATATGATGCTACTTGATAGAAAGGGGACACCAGAGTACTTGCTGTGACAGACTAATGTTCTTTCTTCTTGTCTGTCCATGGATCTCTCTCTGCTGTCTGCCTTTCTCTCTATCCCTCTCCTGCAGCATGTCTTGTCTTTCTCCCTCCACTCTTTCTAACTCTGTGTTTCTCTCTTCCTTCTGTCAGTCTCTCAGACTTCTTTTTCTCCTTCTCCCCACTCTCATCTCCCCCTACCTCTTCCTGTCTCTGTCACCGTCTCTAGAAGACTGTCCAAATATGAAGAAGGACTCTTTCTCCCTCAAACTTCCCTGTTTTCCCTGTGCTATTGGGTGGTCTGATTAAAGATACTTTCTCATTATGTACTACTTGGCCAAGTGCAGTGAAATGCAATCACATAGCTATTGATATTTTAAACCTACAGGAAAGCAAGAAACAGCTATTTGATTCAAACTAATTAAAGACATAATCCCAGCAGGAAATGGATACTCAGGCACAAGATGCTGCAGCTGAATTGAATCATAGAATCAACCAGGTTGGAAAAGACCTTCAAGATCATCAAGTCCAACCATTCCCCAGCACTGCCAAGGCCACCACTAAACCATGTCACTAAGGGCCTTATCCACATGGTTTGTGAACGCTTCCAGGGTCAGTGATACCACCACTGCCTTGTGCAGCCTGTTCCAGTGACTGACCATCCTTTTAGGGAAGAAATTGTTCTAATATCCAGTCTGAACCTCCTCTGGCGCAGCTTGAGGCCATTTCCTCTTGCCCTGTCACTTGTTCCCTGGGAGCAGAGACCAGCCACCTCCTGGCTCCATCCTCCTCTCAGGTAGCTATAGAGAGCGATAAGGTCCCCCCTGAGCCTTCTCTTCTCCAGACTAAACCCCCCAGGTCCCTCAGCCGTTCCTCATCACACTTGTGCTCCAGGCCCTTCACCAGCTCCATTGCCCTTCTCTGGACCTGCTCCAGCACCTCAATGTCTCTCTTGCAGTGAGGGGCCCAGAACTGAACACAGGATTCGAGGTGCAGCCTCACCAGTGCCCAGCGCATGGGCATGATGATAGTGTGTTTGATGAAAACTGACAAGGTCAAAATGGACTTTGAAAAGCAAAAGATCTCTTTCTGCTAGTACAGAATATCTGATAAAGCCAAGAAGCACTCTACTGAGAAGTGGTATAATTAACTCACATAAGGCTAACCCACCTGTAGATGCTAGGCTGCATGGATGGAACTGCTGCATGCAGTTTACAAGACTGAAATGTTATCAGAATTCGTGAGGACCCAAACAAATGGAGAAAGGGTTTGTAACAACCTGTGCTGTCTGTCCTTTGCTCCCACTTCCCATATGAAGGTAGGGTTTGAATAAGCTAAATGCTGCACATCAGGAATCTAGGCCTAGATCTCAGTCCCTCTTCAGAAGGCATTTGTTGTCTTTGCAGGGGCCTGCTCAGATGTTGGCTTCATCACACAGCTTTGAAGCAGGAGTTGTCTGAAATTGGCACCTGAATTCGTGAGAGTGAATTGGTTTCTTTTTTTTTTTTTTTAAAGCCACCTATTACAGAGACTTTAATTCTGTTTTTTTTTCCCTGTCTTTCAACATGTTCTTACAGACTTTTCTTGTATCAGATAAAACCATGAGGCTTTATTTAACAAACACATTAAAGTAATGTAGACTGGGACCTTAAGCTGATCTTCGGTTGTCCAAGACACAAACTCAGACCACCTTCCTAATTCTTGTTCTACATGTGCTTGAAAGCTTGTTCTTTTCAGATATAACAGAGGAGACTGTTTTGACAATGGTGGTGGGGAGGAAGAAGAAAGTGGGTGGTTTCTTTTGATACACAATGTCATCATCAGTTTTCATTCCAGCCTCTAATCTGATTTTGACCATGATGAAGACCTTCAACCCATCTTATCTGTTCTCACTGCAATCTCTTGTGACAGTTGTTTTGTCAGTTCTTAGATACTGTCATCATGGCTGAGAAAACAGTGAAAGACACTAAAAGACTCATCTTTCTCCTGTGGATTTACAGAAGGGATTCAGTGATGTATTTGTCTGTGATAGAGTCTAGTCTGGGGATCTGTCTATAGAATCTGTTGAATACTGGGTCACTGTTGAATTCCTACTGAATTAGAAGCTGAGCTTTTAAACAAGACCTTCCTAACTGTTATTTCATCCCATGGGGTCTTGCTTCCTTCTTCTCAATCATCTACTTTATCCCCAATTTTTGTGTTTGGTAAGGCAGACGCCTGTCTGAGAGACTGTTCTAGGTGGTTCTCTCCACATGTCCATGCCTACACATGGGAAGCAGCATTTTTCCAGCTTATATTTCCCTGGTATTTCTCAGACAATTTCCATCTTCCATCTTCTGTTTTTTGTCAACCTTTGGCTTGTAATTTCTTGGGCTGTTATTTGCTTTTGTTCTTTCTGTTCCAAAATCATTGCTTCCTGACCTTGTCTTAATTCTTTTCCTCAAGGATACTTCAGGCTTAGTTCAGTAGAAAATGGCCACAAGCCCACTTAGTTGGGCTACAACAGCCACAAGACTACTTTGGCAATGTGAGTAATTACAGGGCTGTGGAGAAGGGGCCTATGTGGCAGGTTTGTTTGATAGGTGAAACAGTACTGTTAGATGTCGTGGAGCCAGAGACAAGGTATTGTTTGGTCTTTGGGCAGGTGTCTTGTACAGTGTTTCCTCAAATCTCCCACAACTCTTTCTCCTCCTGTTTTCTGCAGTGGTGGTACTGTGATCTCTGCCCGAGACTTTCCTGGTGAGCCTGTGTCCCCACTGCTTCCTACTTCTGCAGATACTAGCCAGAGCAAAGTGCTGGACCTAGCAAATTACTCCTCACTGTCAGTTAATGCTGGTACTGATTTGTGACCCAGCTATTGGTGCAACAGTCAGGGCACTGAGCTGTCTCCCAGAACAGGATGCCAGTGTGGAAACTGTAGGGTGATCTCATTGCTGTCTATCTGAGTACCTGTTGTCAGTGTGAGACACGTAAACATATGGGAGGGTGATTCCTTTAGCTTAGCTTTCCCTTTGCAATGGGATGGGTATTGGGATAATCCCACCTTCCTGCAAGGAGCCTGAAGAATCTTCCTGGATACATGCATCTTGGCAAGTCAAGTGCCAAGGCAACTCAAGAGCGAATGCTTCTATCTGGGGATATTTTGGAAAGCAGCTGCTCACACACACAGGCTGGATGTGGTTCTAAGCAATCTGTTTCAGTTGAAGATGTCCCTGCTTATTGCAGGGGGGTTGGACTAGGTGGCCTTTGAAAGTGCATTCCAATCCAAACTATTCTATGATTCTATGATTCTGCGTTGACAACCTGTTGTACGTCCCTGAGCATCTCTCTGCCAGGAAAGGACATGAGTATTGAAGATGACTTCAGGAATGACAACTCTCTGAAGGACTGAGCTTGTCTCTCCTTTCATCTCTGCACTGCTCACCCAGCACGGGGTGATAAAGCACGACAAGGTGAGGCTCTTCTTACCCATTCATCACATCTTTGATTTAAGAATGTTGAAGATTATGGGGCATGCAGGGTCTGCATGTGCTGGGGATGTTTGCTAGAGGACAGCAAGTCCTGGTCAGAGGAGCACCACAGCAGAGAACATAAAGTACCAGCTTGCCACTGACCTGCAAACAATGCCCCTAGTTCCAATGTCTGATGAGAGACTTTTGCGTGTGGTTGTGTTACTGATAGCAACACCCTGCTGCAGGACAAGGCAATGTGGATGGATCACATCTTCACCCATGTTGGCAAATGTCAGAGAAACAGGCAGCTGCTGTGGTTATGGCTACGCACACTTGTATTTAGCAGGAGCCTCTTCATGCATGCAGTTTATCACATCAGCTCTGGTCATCCTTCAGTGGCTGGTCAGGAAGCAAAGTCACAACCTGGGAAGGTAACACAGGAGGTTATGTGTCTTCAGTGAAATTGTTTAGAGGGCATCTAAAATATTTGTGAATTTTACAAGGAGATGCATCATCACAAAAGTCTGAATGGTCCATACAGTACAGTTACCAGTTACAATTTAATCCTGTATCATTGTACATGAATCCCATCTTTCCTCTGAAGGGACGTGGTAGTTTGTCCTCAGGGTCCTTATTACCTTTCCAAGTTAAAAACTCTTTATGATCCTGTCAGAAGAAACTGTTGTTATTCCTTATTGTTCTTCTAGACAACTATGCTTAAAGGTTTTATGTCATGCTCAAGGAGTATCTGCAGTCTTTCTTCAAGGTAAAATCCCTGAAAGCTCCTAGGCGGAAGAAGCTGAGATCTGTTGGCAGAACTATAAAGAAGAGATTTTCTTCTTTACAAATAAGGGATTCAAATACATTCAGTCTTTTTTTTTTTTTTTTTTTTTTTAAAGCTGTCATGGTAAATCAGAAGAGACAATTTGAAAAAAGGAAATGTATTTAACACAAAGAGCAGCTTTTAAAAATATCTCCTTCTGAAACAGCACCTTGCATTTCAACTTCTGAATCATTATTCTCAAGTATCTGCAAATGCCCAGTGTGATGTAAATTCACCATGACAACCACCACACCTTACTGTATTTTTATATCCAGGGCATTAACATCCTTCGGCTGATGTGCGGAATTCCTTTGGATACAACCGACTCATGGTATCTATGAAGCTGCCTGTGTAGAGAACTAAAAGCTGCCTTCCTCACAGGACACCGTTTATTGCCAGCGAACAAAGATATAAACCAATAGACACTCATGTAATTTGTGATTTCAGTTACACAGATATCCCTTCTGAAAATGGATTTTGGAGCACTCAATTCTCTGTCTATTATAGTTATGTTCTTTGTCTAAAAAAGCAAAGAGGAGATTGGGACCTTAGCAGCTTGGGACCTATACTCCTGATTCATGTATCTCAGTAGAGAACTCCAAATAGGGATTGGTGGTAGGGGAGAGGGATGGTTTAAAGATGCAAAGAGCAATATGTGTATGAAAGATGGCACCTTAACCTCAGGGCACATTCAGGTGCTGTGGTGAGTCTGGCATTGTAGTCCTGCTTGAAATTCAGGTCTTTGTTAGAGAAAGAAGGACTTTGTGTATCCTGCCTGCAAATATCTGCAGATGAGCAGTGAAATGTGGACCCTGGCTATGCCTGCTAAGCTGTTGCTGCGGGTTGGGAGCACTCTGTCATTAAAGTGCACATGGGTTAAATACACCCAAAAGCCTGTGTGCAGCTCCTGGCACAGCTTAGATATAAAACTAGCAGTAGAACTCCAAACAGGTTCTTTTTCCTTTACTTTCTTTGACACGGGAAAATGATACGGTTACCCAGGACATGGAGTATGGCTTTTTTGCCTCACTCTTCACCAGCAAGAGCTCCAGCCGTACTGCTCAAGAAGGCAAAGGCAGGGACCGGGAGAACGAAGAGCTGCTGCTGCAGGAGAAAATTGAGTTCAAGATCATCTAAGGAACCTGAAGGGACATCATGGGACCTGATGAGGTGCATCTGTGGGTCCTGAAGGAGCTGGCAGATGAAGTTGCTAAGCTGTTATGCACCATGTTTGAGAAGTCGTGGCAGATTTTGTTGAACATTGCTGGAAGTCCTGACACACAGTTTTGAAGGCTGGAAAAATATTCCAAGGAAGGATTGCTCCTTGTTTCCCTTGTTTTTGAACTGTCCTGTGGGTATCCACTTCTGACCATACTGTGAGATAAGACCCTGGGACAGATGGCCTTTCGATCAAGAGGTCTATTTGGGTATTATGTAGTACTTTGTAGCCTTGTGATGAAGTATAGCCATTGCTAATAACAGGCCATAACCTTTGTAACCTTGGTAGTAAGTTACTATCATCAGGCTTGTTTTACCTGAACTTCATGAAAGGTGCCTGCAGCTCGTTTCACCTGATTTAGCTGCAACAGCCATTTTTCTGACTGACAAGGTGCTAATTTGTTTTACTTTTGATTGTCTTTGTATGGTTTTATCACTCTAACATAATGATGTAGTGTAGAGAAACACAGGTTTGGTATGACAGCAGAGGCCTTGAGAGGTGGAGATGGAGGAAGTCCTGTCCTTGTCTATGGCAGGGACGGTTGGAACTAGAGGATCTTTAAGGTCTCTTCTAACCCAAACCATTCTGTGATTCTATTCATTCTATGATTCTCAGTTTTGTAAAGGATTACAGGCATGGGATGATAAGAGACAGGGTACAGGCTCGACAATGGAGATACCACAACAGTGTGCTCTGCCCCTGAGGTCCGTACTGGAGGTCCCAGAGGCAAAAAAAAAACTGTGCGGAGAAACCTGAGAGTGTCTGGCTTGGTACTGGCAGCGCCAGTCAAAGAGCAGTAGTCTAATAGTGCCACCAGATGAGGCTGTGTCAGAGCATTACTGTTTAGCCTGGTCTGCTGTGAAAGCATTTAGCTTGTGTGTACATAGGAAAGGCTGATGGCTGCTGAGATCTCGTAAGATGACATCCTAGAGAGAAATACAGCTCCTATAACCCTGTTATAACCTCAGGGCAACTGCATTGTTGCCTACCCTTTTTCTGAACCCATTTCTTGTAATGCTGTAGTGAAGGCCACTTACAGGTACTTTAGAATCCTTATTTGGCAAAGCCAGTCCCCTCGAGGCTTGAGCCAGGCTCTTGAGCTCTCTTGTTTCTGCTCTTGTTTAGTAAAGCACATGTTTCTCTAAGCTACTGTTGGAAGAAAGAACAAGGTCAGCAAGAAATAGGCTTATAAATGCTGAGGCCTCTGTATGTAGAAGTTCAGCTACTTTTCACATGATCTGCTTCTGCTAGAGAAAAAAGCTTGGAGAAAGTGCTCAGTAGAAAGATGTTCCTAAATGCCATTGCCTGACAATGCCTCAAGGTCCATTGCCATATGACAACAGCTCCAGCACTGTGCTGTCAATGGCAAACTGCACCATTGTGGACCAGCTTCCTTGACCCTGGTGTTGGAAGGACAGAGATACATCCTTACTGATAATTACCTCCAGCCCTGCTTTCAGGACAGTATGTCAAGATCTTCCACCTCTTCTGCTCCAAAAGGTTTCTGATCTTCTTCCACTCTTTTAATGAGGTGACGTATTGGTGATGGGTCTCCTGGACCCAGTATTGGTGAGGGTCTCCTGACTGGAAAGCGCTTAAGGGACTGAAAATTCTCTGCATCCCTAGTGAAGCATAAAGGCAGCTAGCAAAAAGCTTGGTTATAACCATGGATTTATACTGCTGAAGTACCATCCTGTCCCTTTCCAATTGGCTTGCTGAGTTCTACAGGAAGGAAAAGGAAATGTACAACACTGGGATACCACCTTAAATAGAGTTTCTAAATGCCATTTGGAGATGGTGAAGCTGTTGGGTATCTGTGCCTAGTCCCCCTGCAGATTTGGATGGCATTGCATAGGCAACTGTGAGCTCTGTATGGGTGCCCTAAAAGAGCAACATGTGGGGGAAAAAGTAGAAGGGGTTTTACGAAGTAGGGGTCATGGTGCACCCATGTCCTGGGTTCAGCTGTAACAGTCATTTTTCTCATTCGTAGTAGCTGGTAGAGTGCTGTGTTTTGGCTTTAGTCCAAGAACAAAGTGGATAACACACTGATGGTTTAATTGTTGCTCAGTAATTCTTCCCTCAATCAAGGACTCTTAGGACAAATCTCTCACACTCTGCCAGTGAGGGGGGACACAAGAAGGCGGGAGGAAGCAGAGACAGGACACCTGACCCAAACTGGCCAAAGGGGTATTCCATACCACAGCACGTCATGCCCAGTATATAAACTGGGGGGAGTTACCCGGAAGGCCCAGATCGCTGCTCGGGTTGGGCTGGGTGCTGGTTGGCGGGTGGTGAGCGGTTGTATTCTGAAGCACTTGTGTTTATTGTTTTCCTTTTCTCCTTTTGGTTTTATATTCCCTCCCTTTGTTATTTCCCTTATCATTATTATTATTGGTGGTAGCCGTACTGGTTTTGTATTGTACCTTAGTTACTGAACTGTTCTTGTCTCAACCTGTGGGATTTACATTCTTCTGATTCTCCTCCCCATCCCTCTGGGAACGGGGAGGGAAGAAGGAGCAGCGTGAGTGAACATCTGCATGGTTCTGGGTTACTGGCTGGGTTTAAACTACAACAACCCAGCTCACCCCTTCTTGACTACATAAAGATTGCCTCAAAGTGTAAGCATCAATGTAATTCTGTGCCTTAAAAGCATACGTGATCAGCAGGCTTCCTAGGGTACAGATGGTACTGTTCAGAAGGGTTTTGGGGTACAGTATGGGGAAGGAAGAAGATTTAGTTTCACGCCTGTAAGAAATACTTGAGTAGGGACATCTTGTGGAAGGGTGGTTGTGAGCTGAATGGCTCTGACAAAACCTTTTTTCTATTTTTTTTTTCCAAAAGCAGTTGGGACTGGGGGGAGGTACAAAAACATCTTTCCTCTGAAAATTTAGCTCAGTAGTATGTGCTGATAACTCAGAAGGGTATCTGACCAGACATCTCCAAAATCTTGTGCTCTTGCCTCTTTTCGGTTGCATGTACATATATGTAAGTATGTGTACAGGCATATTACACACACACAAACAAGCACACATGCACATGTGCTGGTTCCTGAAAAGATAAATTTGGAAAGTTAAGTCATTCAGCTAGCTGATACAGAATCAATCACAGAATCACAGAATCATCCGGGTTGGAAAAGACCTTCAAGATCATCAGGTCCATCCATTCCCCAAGCACTACCAAGGCAACCACTAAACCATGTCACTGAGGGCCTCGTCTGCATGGCTTGTGAACATTTCCAGGGACAGTGATTCCACCACTGCCCTGGGCAGCCTGTTCCAATGCCTGAGCACCCTTTTGGGGAAGAAATTGCTTCTAATATCCAGTTTAAACCTCCCCTGGTGCAGCTTGAAGCTGTTTTGTCTTGTCCTATCACTTGTTTTTCGTAGGGAAATTGCTTTTCTACTCCTCTGTCCTCTACGGGCAAGTAAATCCACAAAGTAAGTAAACAAGAGACATCCATTAGGAAGCTGTTCTCCGTGTCTCAGAGAGTGTCATTCCTGGGTCTGCACCAGAGAGAGGATCTCTATACTGTCTCATGCAATAAGCAGTAAGAGTTAGTTTGCTAACTGCAATGTCCTGCAGTTTGGGAATGCTGTGGTCAATTTTCTTACTTTTCCCACAGTGACACAGAAATTGCTACTGTGATTTCATTTACTCCTATACTAATTTTTTGAGAATGTCCATGCTGTTGCCATAGCACAGTGCCTCTGCTGGGAATTCTACGGGGTAACAGGTTTTAAACTCCTAGACCTTCAAATTCTGCTTTGTACTCTTGCTACCCAACTGTGAATCATTTGATCTTGCTTTGTGTTTGCTTCTTCCAGGGAGCTAATCCTTGTGGTGTTTCACGGCCAATTGAAGTCACTGTGCCAGACAAAGCTGGGCTGGGTGACGTGTCTTTTCCAATACTGTCTGGAGTCAGAAAAGCAGAATAGATTTTGGGGATGGGGACAAGGGAGGGCAGGTGGGCAAAGGAGATGTCATCCTGGGATCTGTTTCCTAGCTTGACTTTCGAGTGACCTTGAAGAGGCACCAGAAATGAAAATGTTGCATAACAGGACGGAGCTGGGCTCAGAGCTAAGGAGGAACCTTTGTACTCCTCCACCACAGTGAGCTCAAACAGAAAATGGTACATTAAACCCGTCTCACTATGCTTGGACAGCTGCAGATCTTGAGAAATGCCATCACCAGGTATTTTAATTATAACAAGAGGGGTCTGAGGCACAATCCATATATATCTGGGTCAAGTGTCAAGGGTTGAAGGATGAGCTGAGCCACTAGTGGTGTTATGTCTGCACTGTAATTGCCTGAGGAAGCTGGATTTATGATTGTCTCTGGCCTGTTCTTCCTCTCTGCACATGGTCACTGCCTTCCAAGACGGAATATTTAGACCCTGTTCTGCTGGCATTTAAAGTGAGTGAAGAAGGCAGTTGGGCTGCTGACAAAAAGGAGGCAGAGGAAGACACTGGCTCTCCATATGCTTGAGTGAGTCCAGAGGAGGCCATGGAGATGCTGCGAGGGCTGGAGCAGCTCTGCTCTGGAGACAGGCTGAGAGAGCTGGGCTGGTTCAGCCTGGGGAAGAGAATGATTCTATGATTCCGTATGCTCATCACTCTCAGGGCTGTGCCACTGGGAAGGCGCAGTGAATTCTCTGCAGGGTGTCTGCTATGCTCAGTCACTCAGCTGGAAGATGGTACCTTGGCCAGAATCAGCAGTCTCTCAGGAATTCCTGGTGGGTGACCTGTCATAATGTTCCACCTGCTGCTTAGAAGAGGCCTGATGAACCCACACGGGAGCATCTCAACTAATTTTGTCATGACTCTGTTGCTCCACCAGCTGTTGTGAGTGGGTACACTAGAAGTGAAGCTCAGTTGTGGAAATGGGATATTACCTGACAGTTGAAGGCTGGATTCTTATTCCTTTGAAGCTGCATATTGCTTTTAAAGTCCGGGTGCCTATTAGATGCAACTAATATGCGTCACACATACAATGCACTCTATGCATCACAAAGAAGGATTTAGGAACCTTGGTCCTATATCAGGACTGCAATGGCCTGTTCAGTTTGCCAGTGATGAGGGAGAATTGGTGGCCAGCACATATCCTCTCTTCTACTCTGTGTTTGCTGATTTTACAGGTTTTTCAGTTTAACATGAATTACTCTTTTCCCAGGAGGGATGATGGGATATTCACATAACAATTTATGTAATTTAAGTGCAACTAATACCTGGGTTTCATTTGCATACTTTATAATTCTCATAGGGAAGCTGAAAGACAAGCACTCTGATCACAGTTGCTAAGCTGTGGTTGCCATCTGCTGATGCACGGGTGCAAGCTGTTAGAAATGGCCAGAATTTTTCCACTGAAATTCTGGTTTAGCTCAAAAAGAGGTTTTGTTCTTTTTTTGACTGTAACTGAGTGAGTTTTGCTAGATATGTCTCTACCTTCTGCGGACCAATTCAATTTCTCAGATAAATCTAAACATAACAATATAGGAACAGATGTGTATTATTGCTCCCTCAGATGAAGGCCCCCTAGTTGAGCAGCCTGTCTAATCATGTGCAAAGCATATGCTGAGAGAAGAATGAGAATGGAGCATGTATAAATGACACTGCCCTTGAGGATTCCCCAGTATCCTGCTTTTTTTAGCTTGCGAAACTCCATGAACATGATGTTGGTTTTCTATTTAGTAAGTCTTATGCAAATACCTACCTATTTTTCCTTTAAATATGTGCCAACTTTTTGCATGCACAGCATCCCTCAGCAATGAATTCCACTAATCCCACTTTCAGCTGTAAATGTTGTGAAAGAAGCATTTTCTGTATGCCTATGTATGTTAAGGTTTTCTAACATGAATAAATAAGGTTTTCTAACATAAATAAACGATCACAAAAAGACTAGTGTGCTTTGTGGAAATACTGTGAAAACCAAGGGGACTGAAGTCAGGAGGGTACAAGACACATTTCCAGGTTCCCTAAGTCACTAAAGTTGATTGGTGAAAAGAAACTATTAGATTAGGAGAAAAGGTGAAATTTTCAGGATGCTTCTTTCTCTCTTGCTGTCCAAAGAGCAGCAAGAAGAGTGTAACTTCACAAGGGAAGGGAATTCATGAGCTAAGGGCAGGGATACTGATTTGCCCCACAGGTCACCATCACATAGCACCTGATAAAAAAGAGCAGTAGCCAGAGCCAGCCCAGAATCCAGTCCTGGCCAGACAAATCCACAGTGACGAGGCAGGTCTCAAGTCAAGCCAGGTGCATGATCAGGTCCAGCAAGGTAAATGGTCAGGCACAAGCATACTTGCAGAATGTTTCAGGCAAGGATCTATGCAGCTCCCAGGCCAAGGGGTGAAGGGTGGAAGTACCAGATGAGGCTTTTCACAGACCTTTTTATCCAGCTTTTTCTCAGCAGTCCCACTTTGCAAGTCTGCACAATGTTAGAGCTGGCAGCCAGTATATAGGCAGCCAGACCCTTGGAGAGCAAGACTTGCAGAGCCTGTTGGTGCACTCAGGTCCTGATTCTCATTTTCCAGCTGGCTGCACTTCTTTCTTTTCTTGCCAGGTCTCTGACATGAGAGACATTTAACCTTTTGTGCCAGTGTGATTTACTGTTGTTACTGAGAAACAAGAATGAGTTTTTCTGTCTAGCAGGCATAGTGGCAGCTCCTGTTGGTGTGTGCACTGGCTGGATGGCAAACACAGGCTGATGGGCTGGCTCACAGAACAACTGTAATTGTCCATATTACGTCTCTAGTTTCATGGCAGCGGGGACTCTGATTTGCAAGCCCCTCTCAAGCTACCTATTTTCAAGAAACCTGTAGAAATTTTGTATCTTGGATTTGCCAGTGGCTGAAATAAGCTGAGATAGATAGCTAAATGCTTATGTGCTTAAGGAATGAAGGCCTCTGCCTCTTACACAATACCCTTAGGTGTCTGTTTTAGTAGGCTGAAGCTTGCTAAGAAGATGGAAACAAGAAATTGCCACACGGAAGAAATAGTGGCTCAACTTCTACCTCTCAACACAAGCTTCTGTCAGTGTGAGAAACACTCAGAAGCTACGCACTTCAGGGAATTCCCTTCTTTAAAGTAAGAGTAATTGCTTGGGCCTGTGAGGAATGGTGAATAAGCTGGTGCTCACCATCAGTTATGTAATCCATAAAATACCAGGTTTTGTGAATACTTTGGCAGTTTCACACCAAACCCCAGCACAGAATTAACCTGAGTGCTAGGGAGGGACTACTTCATTAGCAGCTACCAGCCTCACGTGGTTTCCTCAGTAAACATAGGAGCTCAAATAACAACGCTGGCTTTGCAAGCCTGCATCAGAAGTGAGCGTTTTCCTTTGTACATACCTAAACTTGTTTCTCCAAATCTGAGAGACAAAAGAATTCAGTTAGATTTCTGAATCAATCTGGTGGCCCCCAGGTTGGTACAAGACCCTGAATGCTGAGTCACAAACACTGGAGTGTAAAATGATCAGAACATTTAGGCGGTGTAGGTCTTCACCTCCTCTCACTCCCACAAGCTACTGGGACCAGCCTGTGAAACACGTCTTGAGCTGCTGAGCATCACACGATTGGTGCTGATTTGGGATTACAAATACCATTCCAAGAGCTTCTTTCAGCCTCTCCAGGATCCTGTCTCTGGGTACGCTTGCTTGCCCTCCCTTTCCCACTTAATAACAAGCCTCTGCTTTCTGGGAAAGTCTGGGCAGTTTTGCCTCCAGCTGAGACTCTCAGCTTGCTCACTGAAAAGTCCTTCTCACTCTCTTATTTATGTGATGAGTAAGCATCTTCTAGCATGAAATCAAGCCTAAAGAAAATAGTGATTTTGCAGTTTTGTGTTTTGCCATGAACCTGGGAGGGGCATGGACTTGCGGGGACTGGCTTGTAGTAAAAGTAGCTTTTGTTGATGCTGCAGTAAAGCACGTTCACATACACTGCAAATATATAAAATAATAAAAAAGCAGAGTTAAACTGCAGTTCTCTCTTTCTACAGATGACTAAAAATGACCAAGTTATATTAGGAATAACCTGAATTATGCACAAGTCTAATTTTATAATTCCTATTAATTTTGACACTGAATAAAAATGACAGCATTTTCTCAGCTTTCAATGGTTTTCCATAACTACATTCACTACCTCTTTGGTAACTATTAATAGCTTGAAGAACGTCATTGTAATGAGGATCTTTAGGTTGGAAATGTCATTTAAGCCATCTCCTAAGCAGCGTATTAGAATAACTGGTCTGGGACATTAGCAGGAGTTGAGACTTAAATCCTACAAATGACTTCAAAAATAGTTTAGAGGGTGACATCCACAGCCTATCATTTTCTTCATGAAGCCCAATGTGAGGAAATACAGTGCATTCAGAATTCTGAATTCAGTTCTGGCTTTGCATTAACTGATTTGGAAGTAGTAGGAGCATCTCTTAACTTCCTATGAATCAGTGATTCAAAAGGAG
>NW_009925869.1:3717-34190 GCF_000696875.1 Nestor notabilis | reverse complement strand
CTGAACTGGAGGACAGGCATCCTTCAGATAAACCAGTAGCCAGAAAGCACTCTCCATGATACCAGGTACTCTAGGTTATGCTGGTTGTGGCCCAGACATTCTGCACATTGGTACACAGAGACACTTCTAGAACTGGGGATCTACAACGTAGCAAAGACCTTTTGTCTACTGCAGTACACTCCCATCTGGGTGTGTACTGGCTGGTGTGTTAGCAACCCAACTGGCTGAGTTGCTAACCATGCTGCTAACTGTGCTCTTTTGATGTAAAAATCACATTCCTAGCAATTTCAGAGGGGATGATTATCTATGTCTGAAGACAAAATGTGACCCTGTTGTCTAGGAAAACTATAAAACCAGCCTGCTGTCTGTGGCATAGCTCAAGGCTAGTTATTCTTCATTATGAACTGGTTACATACGCTTTGGATTGTCCTTTGTGAAAGGACTTACGTGGGGAATTCAAGAAATTTTCTTTAGCTCTTAATCTCATGCAGTTCTCAGCCATGCCACCTAAGGCATCAAATCAGAACAGCAACGTGTAATGTCTGCTTGGTCTTGCTGTCACCAACTGTCCAGAAAATGGGGCTATTGCTCAATAGAACTTTTTGCAGTTAGGTTAAAATGAAGTGTTTCTCACTACAGAGATGAATGAAGCATTCTAACTTGCAGTTTGCCAAAGAAATCGTAGTATGGTTTGGGCTGGAAAGGATCTTAAAGCTTATCCAGTTCCAACGCCCTGCCATGGGCAGGGACACCTTCAACTAGATCAGGTTGCTCCAAGCCTCATCCAGCCTGGCCTTGAACACTTCGAGAGATGGGACATCATCTTTATTAGTGCTTCATAGCCTTATAAGACTTTTAGGGCTATAGGCACAAACATGCTTCAGGCATGCCCGTTTCCAGCAGTAAATGGGGGCTGGCCCCAGTTTTGATGCTACCAATAGGTGACTTGTAGCATGGATCACAGCAGACTGAGATTCCAGAGGATGTGGCTGCTCACCCACAGCCTGGGACAGCTGTGTGGAAAGGAAATTCCTAGCATTTTTTGCCCCTTTTTGCACACGCACTGTTTCATGCTGAAGACCGTATTTATGTGTTATCACAGTTTAGGTTGTTGGCAACAAATCCAGTAGCCATAGAACTTGATCTACTCTTCTGTTCTTATATAGAATCATTGAATTACTTAGGTTGGAAAATACCTTTAAGATCATCATGTCCATAGTCACCTCCTTTTGGCTACTGTGAAGGACAGGACACAAGGATAGTGGAATTGTCAGTGTGGTCTAGCATAGGCTTTCTTAGGCTATGAATAAAGATGCATGGGAGATGCAGAAGAGCAGAAATGACAAGAATTATTTAAGATGTCTGTAACCAGGGTGACCAAAAGCGACACTTAGCTTGACAGTAAATTCTGGGAAATAAAAAGATAAAGATTCTATTAGAAAAAATGAGGGACATGGTATGACATAAAGTATGACAGTGTTTGAATACAACTTGAAGAAACAAGCACCAAGAGGGCACCAAAAAGGCACCAAAGGGGCTCCAAAGGGTACCAAAAGACACCAAAAGATCATAAGGTGCAGCAGAGAATGTTGTGTAATTAGAAGCTGCTGCATCTACTATTATAGACACCAAGTAAATGCAAAGATATAGCAAGATACCAGGAAGGTCTGCTCAGGAGGGACTGATGACGGCGGTTCTTATGGATTAGTCATGGAAAAGAGACAGGACAAGAAAGAGTAAAGGCCACAGTAGAACCTTCTTGGCTAATTGAGATTCTAGCTTACAAGGTTGGAACTTGAACCACATCTCTACTTGCAAGTGACCAAACAGGGTTTTTAATCCAGGTGGATGAGATTTTGTCCCCTCAAAACAAGCACCTGGTGCTGCTTTAGAGGGGCTTGTGTATCCCACCAGTCCTCTAAGATCTAGAAAGGCAGATGTCTCCCTTAGCCCTTTGTCTCCTGGGCCTTACCGGGTGTCCGAAGATTGGCATTGTATGGTGTACTATTGGCAATATGCGCTGTACACTGTACAATATATTTAGGTAATTGTGTCCCAGCAGATAACACACAGAAGCATGGCTTTTTAGCAAAACCATGTATCTACTTTCTGGTATTCTAATATGTACCTTGACCTACCAGGTTTCGAAACTCCACTGGGATTCTGAGTTGCTGTGTTAAAGCTTTGTGCTTTGATATAGTTGTGGAAGCGCAATATTAGCAGAAGAACAGCAACAGCCAGAAACAACAGTGTTAAACCCTCTAGAACTATGCAAAAAACTCAAGCCCTGAATGTTACCCACTTGGTGAGAGGTTCACACAGTCTTCCTTGGCCCATTGAGCTCAGCTGTGAAATGTTACCAAAAGCTTTCCCAGTATACATTAAAAATTGTACCTTGTAGGTTTAGTCCTTATTTTTAACAATTATAAGATAAAATGCACTGGAAGGATAACCAAAATAAAACAGGAAATATCTTTGGTTAGGCCGTGAAGGTTGTTGAGAACTCCAGAAGCCAAACCTGTTCTGTAACTGAGAATAATCACTGTGGCATGAATAGAGCACCAAGGGATCCCTTGATTCTGACTCATGAAGACACTTCCTCACTCATGAAGGCTATCAGCTTCGCCTCCTTCAATGTTAAGAGGATATGATTAATTCTTAATAAAGCACTAACAAATCCACTGATCCCTGTAGTTGCATTTGAAAAAATCTGGAGTTAAAAAAGCTGCTGCATTTGTTCTGTGCCTGTCAATATTGCATCAAAAGCTGACCGTGGAAAGGACGTGAGCATTTTGGAGATATTTTGCCTTCTCTGCTCTGCTGCATATGACAAAGGTAAAAGGAACTGTTCTGTGGGGAACAGTCAATGGAGCTACATAAAAACTTTCACCAGTTTATGCTGTCTGGGAATAACACTTAAGGCTGTTGTAAAGGCAAGAAATTCACCCCAAATTTCAAGTGTAACAAGCCACAGAGGTGTCTGTTTTAAAACCCAACTGTAAATCCTAGAAAGTTTTGTGATACTGTCATTGACTTACAATACATATCCTACCCTTTGGAGTTTGTGGATATGCTGATTGAAGTGTGAGGATGGAGCACTGAAATACCTGGCATTTTAGAAATCAAGGTGCAGTTTCTAAGGGACAGACAGCTTCCTGTATCTTCCTGAGCTAGTTCTTATGTGTGGTGAATGCTCCATTACATGTTCAGAAACAGCCTACTGCCTCTTGCCTGCCTGTTACATTCTTCACTGCACTTTCCAGAAGCAGACTGTTCCTGGATTATCAATTAAACAGCCTGGAAATTTCAGTCACTATGTTAATAAAAAGATTCTGTGCAAATGTTTTCATCTTCTGAGAGCTAATTTTCAAGCATTTTGTTTTCATTTTATTTGTTTTCTCTATAGGAGGGAAAGAAAAACAAATGACATTTTGTTTCTGGCTTCTTTACAAAAATGTAGGTGTTTTTTGATTTTTAAACCCAGAAATGCTTTGCAAAAATGGCTTTTTTTTTTAGACATGATGTTTTGGAGAAGCATAATTTAGATAGGCAGGTATTCACCAGCATCAGTGGAAAGTAATTCTTTTTCCCTCAGCTGGCTGGGTGTTTAGCTGTTGCTTTCCCAAACCAAAGAGGACTTTACAGAAGAAGACACTTTGGGATCACTTGGGCTAGAGTGTGACACACGGTGTCTATATTTGGCACAACAATGCTAGGCAACTGAAGACATCTTTCCAGTCCGGTATCATTACTCCAACCTACTCCTTACCTCAGATAAACAGGCTGATTAAACCCTTTTTGTTGAAGCTCCAAGCCTTGACTTGATTTAACTGAGAAAAATAGAAGCAAATGTAGCAAACTAGAATTTAAATTGCTGATGTTTTCTACTTGGATAGCTTGCATTTTCACACCATATAGATGTGAATTGCATTGTGTTGTGCTGTGCTGTGCTGTGTTCATTATACTTGATGACCAGTGCTCTTTGTCTTCTGTGCTGGACAATTTATTTACCTCTCCTTGCCCTAGCTGACAAGTGAAACTCTAAATATATGGGAGGCTGATATCACATTATCTTCTTTTTATATTTGGGTCCCTAATTATTAACATAATTGCTGGAAGTAATTAGCAGGAAGAATTGCCTAAAGAAGAACTTTGTGCAGAGAACACATAAAGTCTTGTGGCACATGTTGTAGGAAGGGGTACCTGCTGCTAATAGCATCTACTTAAACTGTAAGAGACATTTGGATGGGTGCTTCTCAGCAGCCAGACATTTGTTATGTCTTTTTTCTGTTGATGGTTTAGGTCATGATGGATTTGCTTCTTACCAGGACAGGTCCTGATTGTGCCTCGATCAGAAGGAAAGGAGATGATAAGGAGCTCAGTGCCCTTTACATGGACAGTTAGTGAACTCCTTCAGCTGTCCCTCAGAGGTTATTCCACCACATTCAATGAGCTGACAAAAAGAAGTGCCACCTGGCTAAGCAAAGGGTCTCATCCTAACAGATGTTCTTTGAGATTTATAAGCAAAAAAAATAAAAAAAACCAAACCAGCCCACACTGCAAAAGAACTAGCTATTCACAGGAGATCAGAACAGTGTAGAATAATTGATTTTCTGGTGGGAGAGATTTCTGAATCTCTGCGTTTGAGGTTTATATAAATGCCACATTTCTCTTTATAACCTCTTGGGAAAGAATCCAGTAGCATTTCAAGAGATTAAAGTAACTGTTCAAGAAGGCTTTATTTCCGATAATCCCACCTCTCTATATAAAAAATACTATGCTACATGCAATGTTCTTTCAACCTGTTTTCTATTGAGACCAGAACAAATTCTTACGCTATTTAATGCTATGTGTTCTGAAAGCCTTTCTTAAAGGATCTCATTATTTTTCCCATAATGGCCAAAGAGCTGTGAGATCAAAGAAAATGGGACTCATGGAATCTCTAATGGTACTTCATGTTCCTGTAGTTGCATTGGAGGTGGTCAAGCACCTGTCTTAAGTTAAGGAATTTTTCCTCTGAAGGAAGTTTATTGTATCAGATATTTCTATTGATTCACACCCTGTTAATCATTAACAGTGTCATGGAATCACAGACTGGTTTGGGTTGGAAGGGACCGTAAAGATCATCTTGTTCCAGCCCCTTCCTGGAATGGGCAGGGGCATGTTGCACTAGAGCATACCTTTATGTTGAATTCCTCCACTGAAACATAGACTACTGATGGGAAAATGGGGAGGGTTCAGTGAATTCAAACCCTGCTTGACCCTCAGAAGCCAATAGCTGCTGCCACACATTATTATGAGACGATCTTGTGAAGAGGTGCAAGAGTTTCCATGAGCAGCTACTGGTCATGCTGTGCACCACCAGAAGCAGAGCCCTGGATGTCTGGTGCCTTATGCTTAGTGAGACGAAGCTGGTCTTGGCATTTCTTCCTGCCCTACGTTTATGCATTTGTGGTTCATAAACATTATTCTCAAGGTACCACATGTTAATTTACATAAGATAAAAGCCTCAAGGAAGGAAAAGAAGTATAAAAAGACAAATACTTATTCCTTCTTTGTCTACTTCTTAAGAAGACAAACGTACTACAGCTAATCTACTATAAAATAGTTTTTCTATACATTTAATTAATTTCTTATACCCACTACCCACTGGTCAGAAGCAGATCTTTCTCCTTACTAAATCCACAAAGCCATTATCCCTTCAGCTTTGTGGAAGCACAAAGACTGCCTGAATCAACATGAAAGCCATGTGGTTTGAATGGTGATGTGGAGGTTGCTCCATACTTGCAATGGGCTCTATGATGAGCCACCTTTTCTACCTGCTGGAACTGACAGAGTCAATGTCCACTTTCTACTGAATTGTGCCTGCAAAACTAGTGTAGAGAGTGTGGCTCTTCTCTTTTAGCTTTCTCTGTTAATTACACAATTGCTAGAAGCACTTAATTCCTTGCTGGAACTCAATAGGCTGTCAGCAGAACTAAACATTGTGGGATTGGACTGATGAGGGGCCACCCCTTTTTCTCTCTGCCTTTCTGTTTTTCTGCCTCCTAGGAAAGAATAGTCAATGCAAGTAGCTGCAGGAGGCAAGGTGATGTTTTATCTGCACAGGAGAAAGTTGAAAGGGGTTTCAGTTCCAGTTGACTGGAATGATGAGGAAATAGAATACCTGGGTGTGTGTGTGTGAGGGGAGGTCCTGCTAAGTTGTTTTGGAAAAAAAAACCCCAAACCAACCAACCAAACAAACCAAACCCCCCAAAGAAAAAACAAAACAAACAAACAAACAAAAAAACCCTAAACCTTTTTAATCAAATGAAACAGGAATAAAAATTCAGATTGGACCAGCTATTGCATATGGACTCTATTTAAAAGGATTTGTTTAGGAATAAAGAGTTAACCTTCAAGATTCAATACAAACTATAAACAAGTGCTTTGGAAAAATCTGTTTGAAAATACAGAGACCTGAGTAAAATGAATTTGTAAAGGCTTTTGTGTTGCAGAATGTTTGTCCAAAAATTCTACACAGACTGTACTAAGCTTCATATTTGCAAACCTACCTTTTGTATTTGCTCCTTAGTCTTGGTAACTGAATTCACAAACCTCTTTTGTCAATAGTCCTGTACCTCTTTCAGATTATTACAGAATAGTTAATGCAATTTTCCCTGACTTTTTCAAGCTAGAAAATTGTGTTATGTATTTAGAAAAAGCCCATGGTTCAACTTCTTCAGCCTAAAGTCTCATTGTTTACATCTGAATTCAAGTTAAGCTAAGCTCTGGGCATTGCTGATTTATGTCTATTTTCCCCTTTTGTTTGATTCCACAGGAGCATACTAACATTCAGGTATGAAGGCTGAGAGGCCCTGGAACAGGTTGCCCAGAGAAGCTGTGGCTGCCCCATCCCTGACAGTGCTCAAGGCCAGGTTGGACACAGGGGCTTGGAGCAAACTGGTCTAGTGGAAGGTGTCCCTGCCCATGGCAGGAGGTTGGAGCTGGATGAGCTTTAAGGTCCGTCCCTTCCAGCCCAAACCAGTCCATGATTGCGTGAATTTTTGTTTCAGGCAAACCTTTTGATTCCCAGACTGCACTAGAGGAGACAGTTATGATACTGGTCCCTTGTCCTTTCCCTCCTCTTTGAGTCATTGTGATCCAGCATTAATTTGTGTGGCTGCAGACACTGCTGGCCTTGAAAGCATGAGGAAGGAGGCTTTGAGCAGCTCTGAAGATGTTACGAAACACCCTGTTCTCACTTAGAAGCCGTAGTGCACAGAACAAAGGTACAGGACAATAATCAAACCCTAAGGGAGATAAAAGAGATTTCTCTCAATCCCTGATCAACAATCCCATGATTGTGTCCCTATGCACCAAATAAAGAACATGAAATAGCATGAGAGAAAATCTATCATCTGAGGCTTTCTGGACAATCAATGCACAGGATTTGGAGTTCCCAGCCAGAGAGAAGCTATGGATCTGTGTGGTGGATGGGGATGTGCCATCATGCAGTGCCAGTATTAGATGGCAACTTTCTCAAATTTAGCCTGGCAAGGCATCTCTTAGGTCTTGACTTTCAGTTACAGTCCCTGTATTATACAGTACAATGCAGTGTTTGATCATTAATCAGGAAGAAAAGTCCGTGAGAGGCAGAGAGCACAATAGGTACGGGGAAAGGGAGGCTAAATGGTGACCTGGGATTAAGTGCTGCCTCATCCCTAAGTGATCAGTATGATGTATTACCTTGTGCCTTGTTTGCCCAGACAGAGATGCTAGAAAGGATAGTAGTGCTCTTACTTCACATGGCTGCTGTGTCAGTGAATGAATTTGACATGGTTAGCAAGAAACCAAGGTGTTCATGGTACACAAGTAGGAACAAAGGCCTCCCTGCACTTCTTAACACACTCAAGACATTTACATGGTTTGTCTTCTGGAGCTCTTCCAAGATGACCATCTCTGATAAGGTGCATTGGAGAGTTTGTGCTCTTTCACCGTTACCTTTTAAATATAATAATTGATAACAATAGTTCTTAATAGTGTCCTTGACTACCTCCAGGTCCTGCATTTGGGCCACAGCAACCCCAAACAACACTTCAGGCTTGGCTACTCCAGCAGCACTGAAGAAACCTGTATTTTACAGAAGAGTGACTGGAAAGCTTGCTTGGCTGGAAAGGACCTGGGGGTGCTGACTGATGGAGCTGAACATGAGCCAGCTTGTGCCCAGGCAGCCAAGAAGGCCAATGGCATCCTGGCCTGTATCAGCACTAGTGTGGCCAGCAGGGCCAGGGCAGTGATTGTCCCCCTGCACTGGGCACTGGTGAGGCTGCACCTCGAATCCTGTGTTCAGTTCTGGGCCCCTCACTGCAAGAGAGACATTGAGGTGCTAGAGCGGGTCCAGAGAAGGGCAATGGAGCTGGTGAAGGGCCTGGAGCACAAGTGTGATGAGGAATGGCTGAGGGACCTGGGGGTTTAGTCTGGAGAAGAGAAGGCTCAGGGGGGACCTTATCACTCTCTACAACTACCTGAAAAGAGGACGGAGCCAGGAGGTGGCTGATCTCTGCTCTCAAGGAACAAGCAATAGGACAAGAGGAAACAGCCTCAAGCTGCTCTAGAGGAGGTTTAGACTGGATATTAGGAACAATTTCTTCCCTGAAAGGGTGGTCAGTCACTGGAACAGGCTGCCCAGGGCAGTGGTGGAGTCACCGTCCCTGGAAGTGTTCACAAACCGTGTAGACAAGGCCCTCAGTGACATGGGTTAGTGGTGGCCTTGGCAGTGCTGGGGAACGGTTGGACTTGATGATCTTAATGGTCTTTTCCAACCCAGCTGATTCTGTGATTCTATGAATTAAGTAAAGTCATTTCAAGAGAAAAAATATCTAAACTTTTATTAACTTAAGCTGCTGGAGGCACAAACATGCACTCACTCATATTCAGTCTGTGGTGCATGGGTTTTAGTTTCCCACAGAAGTGTTTTGGTGGTTAGCCATGGCACTAACCTATGGAACTGGGTCCTTGGATGCTTCATCGATGTCTATGTAGACAGTACCCACAGCCTTCTTCCAAATTTATATGCAGCCTGCAGCCTTTGCAGAGGCCTGCTGTATTCTATTTATTGTCCTCCAACATTGCTCCAAGTACATCGTTGCTCTTATTAGACCTGTGTGACTCTGGGTATCATCTGTCACTCTTTCTTTCTCTTATGTTGAAGGCTGGTAGGGCTAGACATTCACAAAACCATTGCTTGGTCTGTTTTAAATAAACTAGAATATGACCTACTTAGAGCAGGGGACTGTTCCTTTGACAAAGCAGCCTGTGACATCATCTGTAATCTCATGTGGTATCACATGAGATTGATTATAGACATAGGTAACTGGATGATAAGAACCAGATGCATGGCTGGAGGAAACAAAATCCTTCTCAGACATGAAGTTCTTTTGAAGGTGACAAGGCTGCTGTGTTCTGGCTCCCCGTGTACAGCCTGGGCTGTCTTGTACATTCTGTATGTTTGGGTGCTTTGGGCCGCTGGAGAAATGAGGCAGGCTCACAAGGGGTCTAAAGAAAGGCCTTTGTCTGACTCTTGTCTAACAGGGATGCTGTCACAGGAAGCCAAGCAGACACGGTCCCTAAATGCATTGCAGAGTCTCAGGTTTTCTCCTGCTCTGTGACTGGGCATTGCTGCATCCTAGCTCTTACTTGGTGCAGAGGCTTATAAGGCAAGAGACAAACCACAGTGTTGCTTGTGTGTGGGGTCTGGCTGTTGAAGTACAGGGATCACGAGACTCAGGCTAAGTGCCTCAGATGTGGCAGAAAAGGTATATCTTTAGATATATCATAGACAGTAAATTATATTTATTCTTTCTGCCAGGGAGGAACAGGATCTATTCAGGTGGAAAGGAGGAGTACAGATGAGGCTGAATCCAAGGGAAATCATGTCTGTAGCTAACAGAACCACCAAAATACTATCCTTGCTTTTACTCAGGGTATGAAAACATATTCAGTGAAACTACTTATCCTCTTAACATGTAATCCACATAATACACAGATTCATTCAGGACTGGGTCTTCCTGAAGGCTCATTTCATGACCTGCTAGGGAAAGCCCCTGTGTTCCAACAGCTCACTGTAGCTTTATTTTGGCACACCAGGAAAAAATTCTCACTAGAGGCTGAGTAGCGTGGGTATCACTGACAACACCTTACAGCTATACAGATGCTCCACAGTTCTGTAAAACTGCACTATTATTTTCTACAGTGGGCACTGGAAAACAGCTTGCTAGGTCAGAAAATCATATAATGTTTATCAGACAAAAAAAGAAAGTAACTATGCAGTGTTTGTGTGATGAGCAGCCAAACCAAATGAGTAAGTTTTAACAAGAAATGTACTAGATTTCAAGGAAACGTTTTCAAAACCAGAAAACCCATCAAACCCAGAAGAACTGAATAACCTCAGAGAAGCTGCAGTGTCAGTAATGACATGGTATAAAACTCAGCTGCATTGGCTGGCCTTGACGAGAACACCAAGGTCAAATCCTCTCTTTGGTTGGTATACCTGTGCAAGCAGATATGCAGGTAGCTGTAGCAGGGAGGTCAGGAAACCAGACTCAGGTTTGCATTTCCATCCCTCCACAGTCCTCCGGTTCTGCCTTTCTAAAATTGGGTCAATAAGCACCTGCAGATGAATGGAGCAGTACATTTGGAAGCATTGATTCCTAGGCCAGCAGCTACTGCAGTTACAGCTCTTTGTGATACCTTTGCATGAGTAGACAGCTTTGGAGCTTATTGCTGGGTCACCAGAACAAGAAAAGTGCAGGAAGGTGAAGTCCCATATGCTGCTTCATTTTCCCTTTGGCTACCCAGCTGGCTTTGCAAGGGCAAACTTTGAGCGTGTCAAAAAATCAATACAGCCTAAAAATCCATATTCACTATTGATTGTGTTCTTGAAATTCTCCTCTTGACTGGCCTGCTATTTTTGTTTGCAGTTAAGGTTGAAGTCACTCTTCCTGGTACCTGTGTACTCCACCAGTTCATTCTAAGGTCCTCCCACCCACCTACCTTCTGCTCAACTTGCAGTTACTTTTAAAAGGGAATTCTTTAACATTCTGCTGGAAACCTTTCTGTACTTGACCAGATTAAACCGTATCTATTATGGGCAAACAATGCTGTCTTACAAGGGGTTGTCTCAATTACAGGATTTGGTTTTGTGGAGACACTGCAGCAAATGTTTATGAATTTTTGTAAATGACATATGCCTTTTACAAGGAGAACCTCAACCTCATAAACACAGTAATGCACCTGCCTGCATTTCCATCTGGTGAGATTTAAAACTTTTTTTTATTTACAACTTTTTTTTTGCAGGGCTGTAGTAAAGGAGTTGAAAACTTCTGCTGTAAACTTTTCCTGCATTTCTTGTGCTATTTGTACTGCAAATGTAAGAATAATGAATGAATATTCATTAATAATTAATAACAGTTGAACAATAACTGCATAAGTAATGACTCCAGAACCTTTTATTTTTTTTAAATTTTATCTGGGTAGTATGTGTCCCTTTCCCTCGTAGTTGACTGAGAGAATCTAAAGCAGTGCAGAATTTAGATGGTTGGTCTGAACTTTCTGGGAGTTCATAGTCCATCACAGCCTGTTGGAAACACTGCCTTCAAACAGACAGCCTGGCTTTCATGGTGTCTGTAGTGTAGACCTGAAGTCCATGGACCTATACATTTGGTGGTCAAAGACTAAAGCTATGCAGTCTCATCTTTCTGTTGGTAGTCTTAGAGATGGTGAAGCTGAAGGATTATGATGACTTGGGGTTGCAGCCACTCGGCTGACCATAGAAGAATCAGGGAGAAGAAGGAGACAATGGGGTCCGGAGGTAGAGAAAAGGCAAGGCTTGCGAAGCTGGTGTGTGAAATACTGAAAAAACCTTGGGAGCAAACCCTGTGGTTCTTGCACACCAACTCCACCTCTGGAAAAGTGTCATTGTTTTCAAAGGAGTCTTCCAGCATTTTGCTGTTCCTAGAATGTGAGTTTCCTTGAAGGGCTGGATCTCACCCTGAAGCTGTGTAGGCAACTTGGCAGCTTGATAGCTAGGTGTGAGAGAGAGAAACTTCATGGTGTTTATGAAAAGAGGAGGCTGATGCAAACATGGCTTACTACCAACTCATGTATGATAGTCTGTAAACATAATAACATTCTTACTAAGACCTACCATGATGTAGATAAACTTTTCCATTCTCCTTACTTAAAACATTCCATGGGTTTTTTGTTTGTTTTGTTTTGTTTTGTTTTGTTTTGTTTTGTTTTTTGCATGATTTTATGTGTAATTTTTGTGGGTAACTGGAAAAATAACAATTTTTGCCATTCCTCCATGCGAGGTGATCCTTGGAAATGGAATTCAAAATTCTTAGCTCAGACTCAATATAACAGAGCAATTTTAAAGACACAAAAAATGCAGGAGGATGCTGTCACGGAAGAGTGCTCTCTGCCCATAGCCAACACCTGCAATTAACCTTGAAGGTGCTCTTTTAATTTCTGTCTGAATTTAGTTCATCAGAAATTGTTTTCACATATCCTTGACTTGCCAGACATCAGTTTGTTCCTAATCACTACTGCACTATCTCTTTTTCCAAACCTCTTTTTGACTCCTTTCTTAGAGATGTGCATTCAACAGTGGTACTGAGAATGGAACAGACTTCCACACAGAGACTTGAACTTCACCTCCAAGCATTATCAACCAGACTGCTTGCTAAAATCTAGCCTAGCCATTGTTCCAAACTTATCTGACTTTAAGCACTTTTTTCCAAAGAGAGCATTCCCTGGTTTAAGAGCCCTGACTCACAGACCCTGAATTCTGAGGCTGAACTTCCAAGGAAAATCAAAAGGACATTTTCAGGAAAGTGAAAAAAGCCTCTGGGATTTTGTCCTGCTTGGGGTTGTTTCTAATTATCCTCTGTCTCCCCTTGTCACCTCAGACTGACATGAGAATAGGCAGTGGTCAAATCCCTTCTCTGCTCTGAAATGCTGAGTGTGACCAGCCAGCCAGAGCTGCTGATCACACTTTGAGATGCCCTCAAAGAAGTGATAGTGTTTGACCTGCCTTGCACAAGGCAGCTTCTTCTACCAAGCAGGAGACTCAGATGGAACCTGCCTGTAGAAAAAAGTGATCTCCCCAAGGCACATCTCTCCCTTTGAGAAGGGCATCAAATTCCTTGAGGTTTTTTGAATTTCAAGGGGTGGTGTCCTGTCATCTGAGGCAAAGTACAACTCTTTCGGGTCCTCCCTGTCTGGTCTATTCTCTCTCATAGGACCCAAGTACCTACTGATGCCTACCATGCCATCGCAAGTGAGCGGCCTTACCCTACCTACATGTGACTTACCAGCTATAAGGCACTTTGGTTTCCCTTCGTAAACCAAACAAAGCAAAATAACACACATAGTACACTGTCTCAGGAAAAAGTGCTACCCTGGGCATCCAAAGCTCCTGTGACTTTCTGTTCAGCAATGGGACAGGTTAAGAAGCCCAAGCAAGCGCTGGACAGAAAACCGTAAGCAGGGAGGCCTTCAAGAATCATACTAGTGACAAGAACCAATTTCTTACCGAAAGCTCTCCTCCTATGAGAAGAGACCTGACCCTAACACAGAGAAGAGCCCAAAAAACTTGGATATTATGTCCCGCCACCAGGAAAACAATCAAGGATAGGTTTAAGCCAGGTTGGTTTGCCTCAATCCATCAGAGGACAACGAGAACACTGTAGTTTGTAAATATTCCCCTGGTAATACGAAGGAGAGAATAACTGTGTGTGTAACTAAGTCAGGGCAGGGCATGGCAGGACTTGCAGCCCTTACACATTGGACACAGTTCTCAGTAGAGGCACAACTCTCAAGAGGTCTGAGGTGGGAAAATACCAGCTGCTTGAAAGAAAGGACACAAGAGGAGAGAAAAAACACCCTACCTAGACAAGTGCAGAAAGTTTAGAAAAGGAGTGTCCTCCTCCAAGATGACTAATCAGCTTCCATTGACTCTATGGGTCTTGGTTTCATGTGTTGTGTCAGTTAATTCTGTTATACAGGCACAGAGCAAAGCACCTTCAGGCTTCCTCTGGAAATGAAACATCTCTGAAGCTCCTGTGCATCTCCACTGACGTGCACCAGCAGCTCCCAGCTAGCAAAGTGTGTGGGCCTAAAGAAGCAGTTCCCATGACTTCTATACTTTCTGCTTACCTTTGAAATGAGGAGATGTTAGTCTGCAATCTGCACAGAAAAGACTTTGTTTAGATAAGGTAGAATCAATTATTAAAGCAGGTAGTACAAATTGTATTGGAAACATACCTCTTACTGTTTGCCAACTGGAGCCCGTGAGCTACAGTCCCAAGGGTTGAAAAGGTGTATTTAATATAAAGATTCTTCCCTCTAACATTAATCTTATTGCTCATATATTTCATTTCTTAAAGTCAAGCCATAATTTACTTCCTCTGCTGCCATTTCTTTTCCAGAAAATATTTCCTGTTCCCAAAAAGCTGGATGCATGTTGCAGGATTTTCTTCTTGGGGGACTGTTTCTTCCTAGTTCCACATTTGCATGGTGTGGCATCTATCTCACCAGAACTCTCCTTTTCCCACATGCCAGTGTGCACTGGGTGGAACTGAGGTTCTTGACAAGGCATTGATTCCCCTAGCTAATACCCAAACTGGTTCTCTGACTTTTAAACTAGGTGTTACACTGTTCTGATCTTGTAAGTGCCTTAAGAGCTGCTGATGAGATGCTTTGCTTGAAAGGCAAAACCAACAGTCACTATTGAAGTATAGCTCTCCCCAGATTCCCAATCTCTAGACTAAACAGGACCTGCTCCTAAATCTCTCCTCATAAGAGAGATGCTCCAGACCCCTGATCATTCCTGTGGCCCTCTGCTGGACCAAGTCTTTAGCTGTGGCAAAATATGTATGTGTCACAGTGTCAGAGGAACTACCTAAGTTATCACAGAATCACAATCTGATTTGAGCTGGAAGGGACCTTAAAGCTCATTCAGTTCCAGTGTCCTCCTACAGGCAGGGACACCTTCCACTAGACCAGGTTGCTCGAACCCCGTGTCCAACCTGGCCTTGAACACTGCCAGGGATGGGGCAGCCACAGCTTCTCTGGGCACCCTGTGCCAGGGCCTCACCACCCTCACAGGGAAGAACTTCTGCCTGAGATCTCACCTCAGTCTCTCCTCTGTCAGGTTAAAGCCATTCCCCTTGTCCTGTCCCTACAGGCCCTTGTCCAAAGCCCCTCTCCAGGTTTCTCGTAGCCCCTTTAGGCACTGGAGCTGCTCTAAGGTCTCCTTTTAGGGAACCTTCTCTTCCCCAGGCTGAACCAGCCCAGCTCTCTGAGCCTGGCTCCAGAGCAGAGCTGCTCCAGCCCTCGCAGCATCTCCGTGGCCTCCTCTGGACTCTCTCCAACAGCTCCACGTCCCTCTTGTGTCGTTGCCCCAGAGCTGGATCAGGACTGCAGGGGGGGTCTCCCCAGAGCACAGCAGAGGGGGAGAATCCCCTCCCTCGACCTGCTGCTCATGCTCTGGGGATGCAGCCCAGCATCACGGCGGGGTTCTGGGCTGCAAGCTCACACTACCAAGTCAGTGGTTAGCTATGGTATGCCAGCTTTACGCAGTTGAGAGCAACGGCCATAGCTCTGACTGAAGCCAGGATGCCCATGTGTTGTGGTGATGGAGTCCTGGAAGGAGTAATGCCTACAGCTCTGGAGCTGAACACAACTCGACCTGCCTCAACTCTGACACAGGAGCCATTCTTTGTCACTATGTGCCAACCAGTCACGCTGATTCCTGTTCAGCATGGTCCAAACTACATTGAACCATAGCAATACTACTAGTGGCATTACCGCTGTATTACAGACCTTTGCTCTGTCCCTTTCTGCCCCCAGGTTTGTCTGATTGGCTTTATGTTGAGCTGTGATTCTGGTCACCCGTATGCCAATACATCAGCAGCATGGTTCTATGTGTCCCCCAAAACTCCTTTTATTTTCTAACCAAGTCAGCACAGTTAACTCAGCTGTCCTACAGTGAGCATTACCCTAACACATGTCTACACGAGCTCATACAGTGTGACAAAGCTGAAGGACTATAAATCATTTAGATAGTCAGACACGGGCTATAACTCACGAATATACTCATCTGCATAAGAATAACTTTATTTCCATTCCTGTTGCTCACCTGTTGCTCAAGATTTCTTCTGCCAAGAATTTGCCCAATATAAATATTTATGGCTGAGCTAATTTCCTGAAAATAAGCCTTTGTAGTTGAAATGGTGACATAACGGTGACTAATAATGTGTCAGGCATCACTGTAATGTTCTTTCAAATACTGTAAAAAAATGTATTTATCACCATTTCTTTTTGTCTCTGTCCAACTAGCTTGTGCTCCCAGGTAGATTTGCAATGCAATCATTGCATAAGGATTACAGACACAGCTCTCATTAAGGACACATTTAGAAGAAAAGGCTTGAGAACTTGTTGTCATGCAGTCAGGGAAAAAAAAAAAGAAATTTTCTATTTCTACAAGTACTACATTTTCTTTACCACTTTAAATTCTTTGACATCACTGTTTTTTGTCCACAACTTCAGACTTTTTTGATTTATCAGCTGTTGGTGTGGCATATTCACCTTCTGTCAAAAGCCTGGCCTGGCAGAGACAAGCACAGCTACAGGAATCAACTCAGCCTTATAAAAGCAGCTGTTATTTCCATTTATTTATTTATCTATCTATCTATCTATTTATTTATTTATATTTATTTATATTTCTGAGAAATGGTACCATGGATGGGATTTATTTGAAACTTTCTTTCCCCAATAAGGAGTGTTTAATTTTGAAATCATGGAACCATACAACCATTTAGGTTGGAAAAGACCTTTAAGATCATCAGGTCCAACTGTTACTTCAGGACTGCCAAGTCCACCACTAACTATGTCACTAAAGGCCTTGTCTACACAGTTTTTGAACACTTCCAGGGATGGTGACTCCACCGCTGCCCTGTGCAACCTGTTCCAGTGCCTGACCACCCTTTCAGGGAAGAGATTGTCACTAATACCCAGTCTAATCTTCCCCTGCCACAGATTGAGGCTGTTTTCTCTTGTTCCTTGGGAAAAAACACCAGCCACCACATGAAAATTCATCAGGGGAGGATACTCATGCCTTCATCCTAAGAAAGGTGAACTAAGTCACTTTTTGGAGCCTCACAAACAACTCTGGAGACCACTCCAGATGTTGAAGTCTGAAGACCACTCGAGATGGCTGAAGTCTGTCCTCACAGTCTGAGTGCTTGCAAACATGTTCCAGGAACTGCTGACGTCTGTCTTTGTTCAAGTGACCTGGTTTTCTGGAGTTAGTCACCTTCCTTCACGAGCTAAGTTCTTCCACAATAGTGATGACCTCACTTCTTGTATCCTCAGCATTGTAAGTATCAATACGCTCACATGCAATGATTCACCCCACATGTGTCTCTTCTAAACAGCATACGCAGCACACACAAAACCCATTTCCTGCATAATTCTTTGTGGGGACAGGGACTGAGGTTCCTCAGGAAATAGTGGATTGGTAGGTATGGTTGGCATTAGAGTTTTTGCAGTGTATATACATGACATGACTGTTCTTGAGAGACAGATCTTCCCATTACTTTCACAAGGGAGTATTTTACCTTCACACTGAAGTCCATATAAGTACGAACTTGTAATCATGGTTCAACACTCCTGAAATTCAAAGATTTCTGCTATTCACAAATTACTGTACTACAGAAATACTGAAAAGCAGAACAGGAGAGTTGTGACCAGCTATCTCCCATTCTGAAATCATGACAGCTGGCTTTGCCTAAAACATGTCACTGAGGTATATGTATTTTGCATGCGCTCCAGCAAAACTTTCATCATCCTTCTACTCTCCATCCCCATAATCCACTACTTCCTCTGTAGAATGTTTTTCTCAGGTCTAGGTTTCTCTTGTTGCAACTTAATCCACTCTTCGTAATTTTTAGGAAATCATAGTATTCGAAATGGAATTCCTACCTGTGATTTTGGACAAGCTGTCCTGGTTAAATCCACTGAGGAACTACAGAAGACTGGCTCTAAGACTGTTAAGTTATTCCACTTGATTGGATTGGGCATAATGGAGCAGAAGCTTTTGGATCAGGAAGCAGAACATAATGATGTAAATAAGTGTCAGCCTTGTTTTGTATTTCTAACAGCTGTTAGCTTCTGAAATACAGGAGGGTTTTTAGGTTGGTTTTTTTTTGTTTGTTTGGGGTTTTTTTGGTTTTTTTGTCAATTTTAATTTAATTGTCAGTAATCAGAAGACCATTACAGTTACATAACATGTCTATAGAGACCCTTAATTTTATTTAGTACAAATGCATCATACATAATTTCTTTAATGCAAATCAGGTTTCTAGTTATGCCATTATGTCAAGTAATGTTTGAGCAGAAATTGAAATTAATTTGACGTTTGCATAAGAGCTTTTAAAAATCTGCTTTTATTTATGTTGTTTACCTTGAGTGTCTTGAATGTACAAATAGAAAAAAGTTAATCAGAAGAGGTTTTACATCCTGAAATTTATTTTTTAAACAAAATAAATGCAACTAATAAGCAGATGGGTTTAATTGACTATTTTCAATCACCACGGCTTTCAAGATCTTAGATTCAGTTCCCACTTAAACTACACAGGAAAAAATACATTCTACTGCTCTTTCTTCCAACTTCAACAAGTTTATCCAACTCCCAGAAAACAAGTTATTGAAATTAATTTGGTAAACAAAGGAAAACCACAAAGACATAATTGCTCAGGGTGTCAGGCTGAGTCTGCCTTTCTATACCAACAAGGTTTTTCAACCAGAGTCTTTCACAGTCCAACTTTAGCCAGTGTTTTGTCCCTGAAAATGCAAAATAGACGTAAATCGTTATAGCAAATGCTAGCAAAGGTAGTTAACTCCAGAGCTTACTGTATTTCAATGAGTGAGTTTTCTATATTTATATTCTATACTTTCAGTTAAATTTCTAAGAAAAATTGTATTCACTTGGAGCTACAAATCAATACAGTAGCCTGAGGAAAACAACAGAGACATCTCTTCAGGCAGGAATATTTGTCTTTCTCAGCAGAGTACACAGAGCAGCAAATCTATAGAAGTCACAGCCATTTGTAAATTGATGAGGTATTCAAAAAAGACTGTATGGAGATAAATCATTTTTCTAGTACCTTTGTTTTCCTCCGTAGTTGTTGCATCATGAAGTCATGATGCCTTGTTGGAAACCTGCTAAATACCAGCATTAGAATCCACTGAGCTGCTATGGAATTCTCGTCTTGGTTCATGTGTTTTCCTGTGGCCATTTTCCAGTGGAGTCTTCTCTCATTCTACTAACACCATCTACATGTCTTTTTCAGGGTGTCTCAATGTTTAGATAAGAGAAGCATAGCTGCTTGCAGGTTCCAAGTGATCTTGTAAGAAATGTTAACTAGTCACATAAGAAAGAAAGTAAAAAAGCATTTGGACAGCCTTAGGGTTTCTTGACAGAGAAGGCCAAAACCAGACATATTTCTTTTACTAAATACCTGCAGTACGAAACCAGTTGAGGTAACTATCTACTAGAGAAAAAACAATCACCTTCAGCTACAGGACCCCTCTATATCTTGCCTCTTCTTAGCAATTCAGAAAAGAAGCTAGCTCCAGAAAAGTACAAGATTTGGGTGCATAAGACTTACTGGATGTTCTGTGAAGGATCCAGCTTCATATATAGAATCATAGAATGGCTTTTGAATCATTTAAATCTTTATCAGCACCTTTAAAATCAGTACTCAAGGTATAGTTCAGTGTTCTGTTTACGTTCAGAAGTGCACTGACAGAAGAAAACTGAGTTTTGCCTGACCTGATGGTTGAAGCAGTTGAATCTGATATGAAATAGCTTATACGAGATCTGCAGTGGAACTTAAATGCAAAGAGTTAGATGCTAACTGTGAAGATGTTGTTGGGAGACTCCTGTTTAAGGTGGTAACAGATACAGTGGGTGAAGGAGATAGGAAATTTCCCTCTCCTACTTCACAAAAGGGAGACTTTGCTCTTGATATATTTGAAGCACCTCCTGTTCTGAAGTTTGAAGTGCAATATACAGAAGGCTGCTTTTCATATCTACATCACCAACCCTGAGTATGAAACATGTGTCTCCCCATGCAAAAATGGAACTGTTACCCAGCTGTGCAAAGTTTGCCAGGTTCACTGCTTTGCAAGACTGCCCATCACAGCACCATCAAAGCAGGATGTATTGCAATGCCTCTCAGCTCTGGTTTAGTGGTGGACTTGGCAGTCCTAGGGGAATGGTTGAACCAACCTGAAAATGGCCCAAAAGCGAGGGCCATGTAAGCTATAGAAAAGTCAGACCTGCTACAAATGTCCACACTACATGCAGGTCATCAAATACGAAAGGTTGTATGGCCCTGAATAATCCACATGCATGCTGCTAAAAGAGACAGTTTGCAATTTAGAGGCAGCTCTCCCTAACATGTAGTATACAATTATCTTTTCAAAGCCACAGACATCCAGTGTCTGTGCTAGATAATGTACAAATCTTCAGAACAAGAAAACATACAGTCAACACCTAATGAAACAGGAACCAGACTGTATCCTGGCAATAGGAATTGGTCTCCCAGATCAAATCTGCTCTTGAATTACTACTTAAAGGCAAAGTGTACCTTCATATGAAGACACACACACATACAGATACAGATTCAGAAACACATACAGGAAAGATAAAGATTAAAAGATAGACAGACAGACAGACAGACAGACAGATAGATAGATAGATAGATAGATAGGGTAGACACACATGAAGTTACACAAGTGCAAGACACCACACACAAATTACTTTCTCTTTGTAGAAGACACCATCTGAAAATCTACAGGGTCTCACAGTTTGAGAAGATTGCCTTAAGCCTTCCTTTACCATTCTCTTGGATTCCAGGTGTACACAGATTTCTCTTCTCAAGAAAATTAAGAAGGGAGTCAGAGTGCCACATCATCGTTAAAGAACCAATACACATCTCCCAGAATGTGGATGAAGACAGTTCAGCAGACATTTCAGAAAAATGCTTTTGTACCAACTCCCCATGATATGCTTAGTTCTCAGTGCACCAGAGATCAACATTATGTTTGAAAAGACAGAATAAAGAATCTCAAAGCTATTTTTTTAATTGCAAGCAAAATCTTCAATACAGACACAACAAATAAATGTGATGCTTTTTCTTTGATTTTGGTCAAAGACATCTCAGATTTTGATTTTCAAATATTGAAAAACACTTTACAAGGGATTTAGGAAAAGCAAACATCTTTTAAGGCTGCATTGAACATACAGGCCAGCTCAGATAAGAGTTTTCTTTGCACTTTGTTCTCCCTGATGGCTCATATTTATGTCAAGTAGCAATTTACAAGATCTTTCAGTACTCAGAGAAATTCAGTGCTAATGTTGCTTTTAGAAAGTATATTAGGGTTTTTAGTTTTCATTTTCAGCTTTAGAAACACAGTGACGTTTTCTCTGTTGACAAGTCTATAATGACACCAGGTCACAACCCTTCTGGAGGCACAATTAATAATGATAAGACTGGGAGACAAGCACATTTTATGTGATTACTCTGATGATGATCTTCTAATATTTCTTCTTAGGCAGTTTGAATGCATTTAAGCTATTAATATTGTGACATTTTAGGACTAATTATAAGGGAGTGATGTACACAGTACAGACACTTGTGTATTCTCTATCACAAAAAAAATCAGTGTAATTATTCAGAAAAAACGGCATTTTCCTCTAAACTGTCTATCAAAAAAAATTACAAAGAAAAAACCCAAAACAAAAAAAAAGTCCAAATCAAAACAAAACCCCAAACCCCAAGCCAAAGCCCACCATATTTTATCTTTATGTGTAGTTCCAAGCAACGTGCATATGTCCTGGCTTGATTCAGTAAGACAAAATTTTCTTATCTGACTCAGTTTTGTTTGCTGTTTCTTTATATGTGAGTATGGCAATTCTTCAGACCTTCAGTTTGCTTGCAGTTTGTGGCTCTGCCCTGTTTCTTTTACACTTTCTGATTTGAGTTCCCTGCCTGGATTATGGATTCCTTACTCTGAGAAATCATTGTAATTTATCTTGGGAATCTTTATTTGCAAATTGCAGAAAGTGTTGCTTAGGCAACATTCCTCAGAGAGGAGTCTGACAGTGCGACTATTATATTTATTCTCTGTTCAAATCACATCCAAATGTTTTAGTAATTCTAAACTGAAATGCTGAGAATCTCCTTCTTAAACAGAATCAAAATATTTTAACCCATCATTTTCATTTGTTGCAGAAAAGTGTAAGTTGGGAGAATCTTACAGAAGTTTCCAGTTCTGCCCCTCTGCTCAAAGCAGGATCAAGTACATTAGATTGCCAAGGGTCTTCTGCAGTGAAAGGCTGGATATCTCCAAGGATCTCCCCACCTCTTTTGTCCCTGTTCCAGCTGTCAAGGCAAAAAAGGTTTTCCATATGTTAGGTCAGAATTTCCTTGACTCATCTGTGGCCATCATCTCTTGTTCTCTCACTGTGCACATCCAGAAGAAGTCTGTGCCCATCTAATGTCCTATGTGACAATGACTACACACCCTGTCATGGACACCTGACCCAAACTGGCCAAAGGGGTATTCCATACCACAGCACTTCATGCTCAGTATATAAACTGGGGGGAGTTACCTGGAAGGCCCAGATCGCTGCTCGGGTCGGGCTGGGTATCGGTCGGTGGGTGGTGAGCGGTTGTGTCCTCTCCCCTTGTTATTTCCCTTATCATTATTATTATTGGTGGTAGCAGTAGTGGTTTGTATTATACCTTAGTTACTGGACTGCTCTTATCTCAGCCCATGAGAGTTACATTCTTTTGATTCTCCTCCTCATCCCACTGGAAGCAGAGAGGGAAGGAGGAGAGGAATGAGCAAGTGTCTGTGTGGTTCTGAGTTACTGGCTGGGCTTAAACCATGACACCCACCACATGCCACCTTGGCAAAACTGGTGAAAGTTTTGGCTCCAGCAGGATTCCTGGGTCCATTTCTGCAAAGCTGCTTACTATCTGGGTGTTTCTAACATGAATTCATGCCTGGAATTGTTCCCTTCTAGATGGAGGACTTTACACTTGCACTGCTGAACTGCATGAGAATTGTAGTGGCCAATTTCTCCAGCTTGTTGATGTCTCTCGGATGGCAGCACAACCTCCAGGTATATCAGCCACTCTTCTTGTTTCCATGTCACCTGCAAACTTGTTGAAGGTACACTCTGAGCCATTATCCAGATCCTTAATGAACATGTTGAACAGAATCAGATTCAGTACTGACCCCTTGGGATACACCACTATTTACTGGTCTCAAACTAGACTTCATGGCACCAATCACTACCCTCTGGGCCTGGCCATTCAGACAGTTTTCAATCCCCCTCACTGTCTGCTCATCAAGCCTATACATCAGCTGCTCTATGAGGATCTTACTGTCAAAAGCCTTATTGAACAATGCCCACCACTCTTTCATCATCCACCAAGCCAGTCATTTCATCAGAGAAGTTTATCAAGTTTATCAAGCATGACTTCCCACTAGTGAATCTGTGCTTGCTACTCCTGGTGACTTTCTTGTCATTCATGTGCCTGGAAATGATTTCCAAGGCTAGTTACTCCTATACCTCAAGGACCAAGCTGAGACTGAATGGCCCTTTGTTCTCTGAGTCCTCCTTCTTGAAGAGATAGCAGTGGCATTTTTTTTCCTCTAGTCATCAGACACTTCTCCCAGTCATCACGATCAATCAAAGATTATTTAAAGTGGCCTTGCAGTGGTGTTAGACAGCTTTCTTAGTACTTGTGGAGGCATCCCATCAGGGCCTACAGACTTCTGTATGTCCAGTTTGCCTAAGTATTGCCTGACCTGGTCATATTACACCAAAGTATGTCTTCCTTGCTCCACTTCCTTGCTCTCTGGTCTCTGGGACCTGAGACTCCTCAAGTCCAGTCTTGCTAGTAAAGACTAAGGCAAAGAAGGCATTGAATATCTCACGTTTTACAATGTCCCATGTCAGCAGCAGGCCCACACTTTCACCAGCATTTCTCTTGCCACATCTTACTTCTAGAAGACCTTTCAGAAGCCCCAGTCTGGATTCTGAATGTATCATTCCCTCATTGTCTTTGTGTATTGTTTCTATGCTTTGCCCCAACTCTTGCCCAACCTTCACAACATTCCCCAACCATGCAATTTTTAGCCTCAACCCTCCAGCATCAGTCAAGAAAGAGGCTGAAGAGGCTCAAATTTTTGCTTGATATTAGACCCACATCACTGCTCCACATTTTTTTTCCATCTGGAATTGTAGCAAGAAAAATTTGAGAGTCAATTATTATCCTGGAGCACTAAATAGTCCCCCTGCCCATTTCTCCAAAAGGTAAGACAACTCCAATCTTCTTCTATTATTCTTTCCCTTTGCTGAAACTCCATCTTGCCGAAGATCTAATTAAGCTGTAAGCTATTTTGGGTTGACAGAAGTGCAGTAGACTTATTACTTCAGTAATGTGAGTTATTATTAGTTCAGTGCCTCAGTGCTAATTAGTCTCTCCATATACTTCTTTCTGATATTTCTGATTACATCTGGAAGTTTATGCTTTTAAAACCTTTTCACAGAAGAAAAGGGAAATTTTGACTTCTTTTCCTTAAGGCCATGAGTTTAATTAAACTTGCTAGGTATTGAAGTTGCTATTTAAACAATATTTTCCTCCTTCATTTACAGATGCATTGCAATTTACCTGTTTTTAAATGCCTGAACTTCTCAAAAATTTTTACAGCAAGGTTCATTTGTCTGTGACAAGGAGTCTCCATAGTCTTAGAGGAGTTTTGTAACTAAATGCTTTTCCTGGAATTCACTGGGAACCTGGAGTTCACAGGTAAAGGATTGACTGTAGAACAAGAAAACAGGGGAGAAAAAGTGTTTTCTGTAAGCTGGTACATGCTTGTTTATTTCTTTTTCATTTTTGTTTCCCAATGATCAAGTCAATAATTTCGTAACTATATGTAGAAGTAATTACGTAACAGTACTTTTAGAATTATATATAATTACATAATCGTAAAATATTATATTGTATATTGGTAGATGTGCCACCCCTGGAGACATACAAGGCCAGGCTGGATGTGGTTCTGGGCAACTTGATCTCACTGAAGATGTCCCTGCTCATTGCTGGGGGTTTGGACTAGACGAGCTTTGAAGGTCCCTTCCAACACAAACTATTCTTTGATTCTCTGATAATCATATATATAAAATAAAAACCTATATAATGCACACATTTTTATATTTATATATGACATTATATATTTATATAAAGTATACATAAATTATTTATATATAAAGACATATCACAGGTATATGTGTATAATATATTAACTAAATAAATATATCATTTAGTTTGGCAATAAATTAAGCTAATTTCCCCAGATCAAGCTGTTTTCTTCCCCCACAATGGTAACTTTAAAATAGTTTCCCTGTCTTTACCTCAGTTCATGAGTATTCTTACCCGTTTTCTTCCTGTTGTCACCCCTCTTCTTACTGGGGCAGTGGGGGTGAGCAAGCATTTGGGTTGGAGTTTGACTCCAGCGCCAAGCCTACACAGTGAAAACCAATAACAGTAATTCCTTGAGCTGCCTCAGGAAAAATGTCTGTCTGAAAGGACTGAACCTTCACTCTCTTCTGCTGTATTTTAACTTTAAAAATGGACTTTTCTTATGGAATTTTGACCAGTAATAATTTTCTCCCATTTATCTCCCTCCGTTCAGCTCTTATACCATCAGATACATGACATATAGAGAAAAGCCATTTTCTCTAGACCTAGAGGTTGAATTTCTTTCATTAGTTAGATGAATCGAGGAGGAAAAAAATTGCATTTTGGCTGCTTTACAGACTGCATTAAGTCCAACAGGGTTTGCTCACAGTTGTTCTTGAATTGTCAACAGCAGATCACTCTTTGTTATGCACACATCATTGAAAATACGTTCTACGCAGAGAAGGATCAAGCACTCCCAAGAAGTTCCTTTCAGCTTCAACTTGCTCAGACATAGTCTTACTATTCCTCTAATAATGTCTGTAAACAGAGATTGTTTCTGTGCCTATCAAATCTTCTCCTGCCTGTTCACTCCGGAGACAATCAGTCCACTTCAATTGAGCCTGCAAGTGATGTGACAGCCGGGAAGGCATACACTACCCAAAGGTTTTATGAAAATATATTGAGAACACCACCAGAATTTAGTAGACAAATGTTGATGCCATAGCAAAGAACTCCAGAATGACCCCACAAATGTAACAGAGCTGGATAATAAAGTGCCATCTAAGCTTCAGTGCAGGAAAATGTAATAGGGAAAGATAACCTAGACCCAGACTGCAGATCCTCCATGGCTGAAAAAGACTACCTGTGATTTCCTATTTCCCATGGACAACAGCCTTGATGATTCTTTCAGGTGTCTTAGTGACAGTGGTGACAGCACTTACAGGCAGCCAGGTCCCATGTCAACCACAGGTATCACAGGCATATGGAACCAAAACTAGAGACTGACATGGGATTGTCTCTGACCGGAGGTGGCAGCTCACAATGAAAGGGTCAGAAAGAGAGCTCTGAGCAAAAAAGCCCAGTGTCATCTCCTTCCCAGTCCAGCCCTCATTCCCTTTCCACACAGCTACCTCTGAGACCAAGGAATGGGGAAAGTAAGGTCTTTTCTCTACCCAGAACACTGCTTTGACACGTGTGTGATCCTTTGACTATGTCACAAGCGCAAAGTACTCTAAATATGAGCTCTGTTCAGTAGGTTCTGTCAGTGTCAAGCTCGGGTGGGGACAGCAGTGACCTTGCACATAGAGATCACATTTTTCCCCAGTAGACTTGCTGATTCATTCAAACTGGAAAGTTTTCTTTAGGAATTTGATAGTGAAGCAAAAATTCCAGAGTAAACTTTTCCGTACCAGTGAAAGAGATACACAGCTTCAGTTGGAAAGGCTCCACACAGGACTTGCTTGAGGTGTCTCTGATGTATCAGTAATCATAGAATCATTTGGGCTGGAAAAGGCCCTTAAGACTGCTGAGTCCAGCTCTTAACCTAAACACTGCCAAGTCCACCATTATACCATTTTCCTAAGCATCACATCAATACCTCCATGGATGCTGACTTACCTGGGCAGACTCGTCCAATGCTTGACAACCCTTTCAATGAAGATATTTTCCTTAATATCCAATCAAAATCTTTACACCTAATCAGTGATAAAGATATTAAACAAAATGAGCCCTAGGGAACAATGTTACTGTAGCTGTGTATTCTAAGGAAAAAAAGCAAAACTAGGCTGGCAGAGAAGTATTAAGCTTCTCATACTTCATAAAACCAAATAACAACACCAGATTCATGATATCGGGGACCCAAATTTTGTTTATGTTCTCCTGTTTATCATTTGGTCTAATATGACTTTTCTTCTCTCTGTACATAACTTGTCTGCCTCTACAGGAAGGCAGGATGTCATACTAGGGAAACTGTGCACTTGTTCAACAAATAATGCCTAAAATTATTTGCTCTGAGACACCATTTTAGTTCCAAGACACCACAGAGGTTGGACTCCCAGAATCAAAATTTCTTGAAACATGTCCATAGCAGCTCCAGGTAAGTCGTATATAGCTTAAGAAATACATCAACTTCCTTCTTAAGTTCCAAAGCCTTGGAAAACTTGTAATCATAGTTCATTTATTAAATAGGTATATGTGAAGGAACAGGCCTGTATGAAGGATTGAATATGGGAGGAATTATCTAACTTGCGAATCTTAACTCAAAACAAAACCGATGACCAAGAATTATATGGCAAGTCAGGTAAAAACAACTCTGGTTTTGACTACTTGCCTAAAATGGGGCAGCTTTTTACTGTTGGGACATTTCACAGAATCCTAGAATGTTCTGGGTTCAAAGGGACCTTAAAGCTCATCCAGTTCCAACCCCCTGCCATGGGCAGGGACACCTTCCATTAGACCAGGTAATATGTCAGCAAAAAAGACTGACCTCCTGAAGACACTGCAGCCTTGGACATCCATGGATAGATTACTCAAATCCTGCACTGTGATGGGTGGATTTCTCCAGCATGATCCAGTTGTTGAAACTGAGGCCGTGTAGTGCCTAAACGAGATGGCACAGCCCTGAACAACATATCTCTGAAGCTGTTTTCAAGTTTCATGCACAGCAGGAAACAAAAGACAGTGTTGTCCCATCCTTAGTGTTTTACTCAGGTACTAAGTACCTAACCCTTCCCATTGAGAGTTGGTAGACGATGTGTTTCCTCTGGAGAGGTATCCAAGTCAGATATACACTGCCTTTTTGCACACCATTTTCAGCAGTTGGGAATTGGGCTGGTTTTGCTCTTGGCATAATTTTAGTGAAGAAAAAACCACCTTTCTTTATTTTATGGACATCAGTGCATTTAATGATTACTTCCTAGAGTACCAAAATAAGATCAGAATATACTTTTCAAAAAATGCAAGCAATTTCTTCTTCTTAGACTTCATCCTACAAGGCCAGAAAAAATCTACCTAATTGTTAGTTAACAAAAAGGAAAGACAAAGTTAGACACTGAAGATAATTAATTGTGTCCAGAGGACAGAGGCATTCTAGCATTTGGTCCATGCTTCAATGCAAAACATGGCTGTCTTAGCTCATAGCTAGACATTTCTAAATGTGGTCAGGGGGATAATCTCCATTGAAATATTCACAGAAAATGCTTATTGGCTGGTCCTCTTTTAGTCTTATAAAAACTAACCACATCTTTCTAGTTTCAGATGCTAATTTGGCCTTAAAATCTTCGCCAAGATAAAGAAGCATGACTGGAATCCAACAGAGTCAATCATAGTCCACATCTTTGCAGTAGGAACTGTGAGGTGGTGATTCCAGTCTGTGCCATGTTGGCTACATTTCCATACGGCCTGATACACACCACGTTGTCCCAATACTTAGGACCAGCGTGCATGCCTAGCCACAGTGGTCCTCTTGTAGTCATAGCTAAACATTTGACGGTAAGAATCTGGGGCTTTATCTCAAGCGTTTTTCCTTTGAGATTAATTTAAGTAGTTAGACTTACTCTCCTTCGTCTGGGTTATTCATTCTACTCATTATGACCTGTATCAGCCAGGCACTTCAATGTAGTGAAATCATGGGCTCTGCTACTGAGGGGACAGTCCAGCAAGCAAGGCTGTTCTGTCTGAGACAATCCTACATTCTATGCCTAAATCAAAACTTTTTCACACTGCTTCTGGGGATGTGTTTTGGCCAGCAGTAGGCAGCGGAAAATGCTATCATTTCTTTTTTCCGTATAGTCTCTAATACCCACTCAAATCCCTGTGAAGCTGTGGTTATCCACAGTTGACACATTATTTCCCTCCCAAATAATTCAAAAGTTTGATAGCAGAAGGTTAATTTACTACAGGAGACACAGGAAGGGGAGATACTCTCTCTTCAGCTTGTCCTGGAGTTCTGCTTAGGAATTTCAGCATAGTTGACCTCTGACAACAGTTGGTCACTTTTGTGCTGTGTACAGTCCAATAGATCCACCTGAGCTACAGGTTATTCTTGGTGTCTCCTGCCCCTGGATACTGTGATACAATCCTATTTCATGCTGAATTTTATAGTCAGTGGGCATCCAGGACAATACAATCATTGTTGTTTTCAAGAGTATGTTCTTTAGGGAGCATCTACTCCCTAAGTATCTCCGTAACACCTACTTGATTTTGACATTCTGGATAGCACTAACCTGTGTAGCACAGATGCTCACAGACAATGGCAACCTTAATTTCTGTGAAGATTAAAGATCTGAAGTACACGAAAACTTCTGAAAGGAAAGCCTAATCTCTGATGAGGAATCATGTGTCCTGAATTCCTCCCAGGTAATGCAGGAGATCAGGTGTTTTAATATCAGCACGTCTGTGTAACAGATGGACTGCTGCAGAATTGTGACCATACAAATGAACAAGCATAATTAGCTACAAGGGGTTATGCAAGTATGAAATAGGTCATAAGAAACTATCCAGGACACAGCCAGGGAAAACAAAGATTGCAGTATATTCCTCTTCCAACAGAAATTATGCTGGTGGATCTTGTCACAAAGCCCAGTTCTTTCAAGCTTGAGGTGAAAGTCCACCCGGGCCCCACTACTGCATGCAGCTGAGGATTGGCATCAGAGGAGGAGGTTCTGCCAGATATATCCAGCTCTCCTCAGCAAGACAGGAGAGAAAAAGTACTAGTTTTCAGTACCAGCACCAAATCGTTTCAAGAAATCACAGAATCAAAAAATGGTTGAGGCTGGAAGGGACCTTGGGGGTTACCTTGTCCACCCCTCCTGTTCAAGCAGGGCCACCTAGAGCTGGTTGCTCAGGACCATGTCCAGAACATGTTTTAATATCTCCAAGGATGGA
>NW_009925869.1:0-3686 GCF_000696875.1 Nestor notabilis | reverse complement strand
CAGCAGGAACCTCTCATGTTTCAGTTTGTGTCCATTCCTCTTGTCCTGTCACTGGACACACTACCAGAAAAAGCCTGGCTTCACCTTCTTTACACCTTCCCTTCAGGTATTTGTACATGATAATAAGATCCCCCCTGAGCCTTCTCCAGGGTAAACAGTCTCAGCTTTCTCAGTTGTGCCTCATAGGAGAGATGCCCCCATCCCTTAATCACCTTAATGGCCCATTGCTCAGATAGCTGTCCCATTACCCATAAATTAAGACATTGAACAAGACTGAACCCGGCATTGACCCCTGAGGTACAACATTAGTGACTAGCTTCCAACTAGGCTTTGTGCCACTGGCCACTGACCATTCAGCCAGTTTTCAATCCATCTCACTGACTGCCTGTCAGTTTTGCTTTGAGGAACTAACGAAAGACAGTGTCAGAGCATTTCTGAAGTCCAGGTAGATATATCCACTGCTCTTCCTTCATCTACTAAGCCAGTCATTTCATTGTAGAAGATCTCCTTCTTGTCCTTCATGCATCTTGAAATATTTTCCTGGATTAGTTGCTCCATCATATTTCAGGGATCAAGGTAAGGCTGGATGGCATATAGTTCTCTGGGTCCTCCTCCTTGACATTCTTGAAGGTAAGTGACATTTGCTTTTCTCTAGTCCTCAGTCACTGCTGGCAGTCATCATGGTCTGTCAAAGATAATTAAGAATGGACATGAAATGACACCACCCAGATCCCTCAGCAGTGATGGGTTCATCCTCTCAGGGCCCATGGATGTACACCCTTCCAATTTGCTTATGTCTTCCCTAACCTGAATCTCTTCCAAAAAGAAAAGAACCAAGTCCTCCTTGTTCCAGACTTGCACCTTGGCCTCTGGGGCCAACGATTTCTGAAGGTCCATCTTACTGGGAAAGACAGTGTTGAGTATTGCATTCAGTACTTCAGCCTTTTCCAAGCCATATGCCACCAGGGCCCCTAACCCCATTCAGCAGTGAGCCCACATTTGTCTCTGCACATGTAGTTATAGAAGGACTTCTTGTTTCCTTTGCCTTTCCTTAAGAAATTCAGCTCCAGCTGTACTTGAGCTGTCCTGTGCCTCTGCATGCTCAGACAGTGTCTCTGCATTCTTCCTAGGTTGCCTGTCCTGCTCCCATCATCTGTATCTTTTTGTGTTTGGGTTTTGTTCACCCATGTAAGCCTCCTGTTATCCTTGCTTGACTTCATGCTCATTGGGATAACCTTGTGATTGGAGGAGATGATCCCTGAATATCAACCAGCTTTCTTGGATCTCATTCCCTCTAGAGCCCTCTAGAACTCTTCGAAGAAGATCCCCCGAGAGGCCAAAGGCTCACCTGAAATCCTGGGTTGTGATTTTGCTTTTTGCTCTCCTCCCTACTCTCAAGATTTGTGAGTCCACTATCTCATGGTCATTGCAGGCGAGGCTGCCTTCAACCTTCACATCCCTGATGAGTCTTTCCTTGATTGTAAGTATCAGCTACAACAGAGTAACCATTTTCTGTGGCTCCTTTATCACTTGTGTCAGGAAGTTGTCATTGATCTCCAAAAATGTCTTGGACTGCTTATGCTCTGCTGTGCAGGGCAGAAACTGGGGTGGTTAAAGCGCCTCATGAGGACCAAGACCTACAAATATGAAGCTGCTTTTAAATGTCTGTAGAAGACCTCATTCACTTGTCCATCCTGGTCAAGCAGCCTGTAAGAGACACTAACTATAGTTTCACCCATACTGGACTACTCTTTAACCCTTACCTGTAAACTCTCATTTGGCTCATCATCCACTCCTAGGCAGATCCCTGTCTTTTATTTGTCCTAGAGAGGTGCTGCCTTCATTTCTGGAAGGCTGCACCAGCAACATTCAGCGGTGTCTGTAAAGCCACATCATGTCAGTTTTCAGTTTTCTTCTCTATTGCTCCCATCAATTCCTCCTGATGACAAAACCACACAAGTCTCGAAAGTAAAGAGTGACTAGGGACATGGGCTCCTCTAAACTCTGGGAGTCTGACTGTGGCTGTTCAGTGATGGTGTACAAACAAAAGCCTTTTATTATAATGTACTGTTGCAACATGTAACTGAGGACAAGGCACATGCTATTGTCCATGATATGAATGCATAGAGTTCCCAGGAAGATACAAAGTCTTTTGAGCTGCCCAGAGATGCTGGTGGTGAGCCACATACAGTGACTCTCTTGTCTGCCTGGACCGTGCTGGCTCAAATTGTGCCAAGATTCTCAGCCACAGAACAAATTGGTTCACTCTGGATCAGAAGCAAGGATCAAAAATATACATTGTGTGGATAGTGCAAGGTGTTGATTTTTTAGAGAGGTAAATCCCCCTTGTGAATCAGGATACATCCACTGCTGTTCACTGCCTAAGCCAAGATGCAAAACAATCATCCTGATTCCTATTTCCTTTTGATTTTCTACAAGGGACAACTGCTATTTAATTGAAGGGCATCCAGTCATTTGCAGGCTATGAACTGAAGCTAAAAATGTCCTTGTGTTTCCTGAGCCTGAGACTGGTGTGATACAGGTTGTCCTAGAAATTCAGCATCTATAAAAAGTCACCCTAGTTAGTATTTCACATTGAGCCTTGCTACCTAATCCTCAGCAGGACATTACAAAAACTGAAAACAAGCTAACAATCAATCCCCTCACCCTGGGGACTCTTACAGGGAAGAATAAAAGTCAAAACAATTTGTAAGAATCCATGGCAGTGTAAACAACCATGGCCTTGTTGTACCAAAGAGAATCTATCAGTGGGCATCAACGTCTTAGGAAACTGGGGGCCTGATTAGGTTACAACTTAGATTTGCAAGGAATTTGTAATGATTCAACGAGCCACGACGACTGTCCTCAAGCTTATCTTCAGTCACCTAAATAGGCAAGATGCCATACTGCACAATCTCAGTTGGATTTGTACCAGGCAGGGGTGATTTGACCACTGGGATTCAGCAATTGCTACTGCAGGTCACAAGCATTATCATACCACAGAAGTAACAGAAAAACTGCATCTTGCTGCTATGGTGGTGTCTCTCTGCAGCACCTCCTGTGTTAAAAAGCATACTGCATTTCATTGGTTTTGGAATTCCTCTTTTTCTCCATTTCTAAGGGAAGACAGATTTGAAGCACGGACAACAGAGTAAGATGAACACAGTGCTTGCAACAGTGAGCTACAACTCTGTTACCAAGGTGACTTTGAGATGATTCTGCAAGAATTAGCCCTGCTCTTCACCCCGTCAGAGCTCAGGATGAGGCCACGCGATTTAATTTGTATATAAATACATACATAATTTTAAAATATACAGTTTTAATTTCTATTAACTTGTTAAAGGTAAGAGAAGTTGGTGTGAGGTTTGTCTGGCTGATTCATACTCACAAATATGGGTTCATAGCTTTGTTCAGCCACATGCTTTGCTCATTATCTTTCTGGCCCAGATTTCTATAGGGAAGAAATCTCCTGGGCAAGCTGAGAACCTGTCCTTTTCTTGCAAGAAGGTAGTTCAATGTTGGAAAAATTTAGTTAACAGTCAGTGTCTGTCCAGTCCTTTGGGGCAGTCATGGCAGATCCTTCACTGTAATCATAATGGTCCTAGATTCTTCACAGACCACCTTGTCCAGTATCACATGGAGGAAAATCAGACAAGCATCCTGTCCTGGGTTCAGCTACAGCAGTC
>NW_009925868.1:10609-17279 GCF_000696875.1 Nestor notabilis | reverse complement strand
AGTCATTAAGAACCTCAGCCTTCTCCAAAGCTAGGGTAGCCAGTCCTCCTGATAGCTTCTGTAGAGGGCCCACATTGTCCCTAGTCTGTCTTTTATTTGCTAGGTACCTATAGAAGCCTTTCCTTTTATTTTTGACGTCTCTTGCCAGATTTAATTCTAACTGGGCCTTAGCTTTCCTGACCTGGTCCCTGGCTTCCTGAACAACATTCCTGTAATCTTCCCAGTTTGCCTGTCCTTGCTTCCACCTTCTGTAAGCTTCTTTTTTTTCCTCTAAGTTTCCTCAGCAGCTCCTTATCCATCCATGGAGGTCTCTTGGCCCTCCTGCCGCACTTCCTTTTAGTCGGATCGAGGGAAGGAACGTTCTGAGGCTTTTGAGGAATGACTGATTATCCCTGTTCTTGCTTACTACTTTAACCAGATGGGCCGAGTTCCTGGTACGGTCAGTGACTCCCTCATTATCTGTGCAAGAGTTCCTGGTACAGTCAAGGGTTGCTTCACCACCCAACTCATTACATGAAAGCCAAGGCCTGATGGGAACTCTGAGATAGTAGAGCAGCCCAGAGGATTTTTTGGTTGTTGGTTGTGCTTTTCTTGTTTGGTTGTTGTGGTTTTGGTTTGGTTTTTTTTGTGGTTTAGGGTTTGTTTTTTTTGAGTTGGTGTGGTGTTTTGTTTGTGGTGGGTTGTTGTTGTTTGTTTGGGTTTTTTTGGGTTTTTTTTTTGTGTGTGGGTTTGTTTGTTTGTTTGGGGTTTTTTTGTGCTTTTGTCTCTTATTTCCCCCAAAGGTTACTGTGTTGCTTTTTAGTTTAGTCAGCTCTTGCCGAGTTGTATGTGCAATAATAATCAATATGAAATCAAATGTTTTTAATTTTCCATACTGAATACTTTGGAGCACAAGAAATAATTCTTATAATTTCTTCCAAATATTTTACTTTTGTCCTGGGTTCAGCTAGAGCAGCCATTTTTTCTCCTTCTTAGCAGCTGGTGCAGTGCTGTGTTTTTGACTTTCAGCCTGGGAACAAGGCTGATAACACCGATGTTTTTAGTTGTTGCTCAGTAATGTTTACTCTGACCAAGGACTTTCTCAGTCTCATGCTCTGCCAGGGAGGAGGGGAAGCTGGGAGGAAGCAGAGACAGGACACCTGACCCAAACTGGCCAAAGGGGTATTCCATACCACAGCACGTCATGCCCAGTATATAAACTGGGGGGAGTTACCCAGAAGGCCCAGATCGCTGCTCGGGTCGGGCTGGGTATCGGTCGGCGGGTGGTGAGTGGTTGTGTCCTCTCCCCTTGTTATTCCTCTTATCATTATTATTGGTAGCAGTAGAGGTTTGTATTATACCTTAGTTACTGGAGTGCTGTTACCTCAACCCGTGGGAGTTACATTCTTCCAGTTCTCCTCCCCATCCCTCCAGGAGCAGGGGGAGGAAGAAGAGAGGGAGTGAGCGAGCTGCTGCGTGGTTCCGAGTTGCCGGCTGAGCTTAAACCACAACAACTTTTTCTTTATTTGTGTTGTGCTGATCCCATCAACATTTAATTCTGATCAACCCACATCAAAGGAACTGTCACTTTTCACTATTTCCCACTATCAGGAGGCTTTTGGATGCCATAAATTTAGATTTTTGAAGGAATTAAGAATGTAGTGACCACATAAGCTTTCTCAATCCTTCATCTTTGCAGAGGTTTGGACAAGACTCAGACTCTTCCTATCTTCCTTTGCAATAGCACCCTAAGATAAAACCCTAGAAAGAACATTTTCCTGAGACTAAAAGGTTATCTGGTTAAGACAGTTTGGAGAGCAGATTGAGGAACAAGATTTGATACATAAATTTCTGTGTGAGGTAACTTGAAAAATAGATAACATGAATGTGCATACAAACAGATCTGTTTCCTATAGGCTTCAGCCTCTGGTGTACAGTCACCACACAGTTGGTTGAATGACCCCTGTGAAAATCATGTGGAGGAGAATGAGGAAGATTCCTATGAGTTGGCGTAACAGCACTTGACAAGTGCTGTTAGTTGCAGCTAAATGCAAGTTAGAAAATAATTTGTCTGGGGGTCGTGAAGAGCATCTCTAGAATACTGTGGTGGTGTTTTTACGCTCAGGAAAGATTGATGCAGATAAGCTGTTTGTCTGTCTACTGTGGGCTGCAGAGTAGAATGAAGTCCTTCATATAGTGCTGCTCACTTCTTAAATATTGTAATAAAATGAATCCTGTAGGGCCTTTCTATCACTCTCCTTAAAAAGAAGGCCAGAAGTCAAGAATGAAAACTGAAGCATGCCTGTAGGTATGTTTCAAACATGAGATGAGAATAGAGAAGTTAAGAATTGAAACAGAAGAAGCTTCTTACTGAGATCAGAACAGCAGTCTTCCTTAGCCCACCAGTCTGTTTCTGGTAGTGAAAATACAGGATTCTGTTCCATAGATCTCCTATGAAGACAGGCTGAGAGAGTTGGGATTCTTCAGCCTGGAGAAGGCTCAGAGGAGACCTGAGAGCAGCCTTCCAGTACCTAAACGGGTTGACAAGAAATCTGGAGAGTGACTTCTTACAAGGGCATGTAGATAAGACAAAGAGAAATGGCTTTAAACTAAGAGAGGGGAGGTTTAGATTAGATGTTAGGAAGAAGTGCTTCACTATGAAGATGCTGAGGCACTGGAATAGGTTGCCCAGGGAAGCTGTGGCTTGCCTCATCCCTGGCAAGGCGAGGCTGGATGGAGTTTTGAGTAACCTGGACTAGTGGAAGGTGTCCCTGCCCATGGCAGGGAGGTTGGGGCTAAATGATCTTTAAGGTCTCTTCCAACCCCAGCTATTCTAAGATTCTATGGTACTCTAATTGTGGAAAGTGTTTTCCTTTAACTTATCTAATTTCTGTCTTCAACCTGTTAAATGCTGTCTGCCTGAAGAACGCTTGTGATGACAGATTCCCCAAGACCACTACCTGCTGACTAAATGAGGTATTTTTGTTTGTTTTGAAACCGATCTAGTTGATGCTGAGTCTCTGGTATTGTACAGGGCTTGGTGGAAAGCACTTTTATATTAATCTTACCCATTGTTTTCATGATCCTATAAACCTTGCTCCTATTCTCTCCAGACTTTCACCTTTTAGAGTTCCACATTCCTTATTTTGTTTGAAGGGCAGCTGCCCCATGCACTTGGCTTTACACTTTTAACTCTTCTGTCTTCCCTGAGATACAGAGTCTGGAGCTACACATATGACTCATGGTATGGATGCACGAATTTTGTCATTAGAAATTGAAGAGAGATTCCTGAGTAAGACTGGTGTAGTTTGTTGTGTGCTTTATGATGCTTAGAGAATATGAGCTGGAGGTTGATCTCAAGTTTAGTATACAGAAGTACAGTTTCTGTATTTGAGTAATGCAGCACTTCGGATTGTGTAGTAGAGACTCTTTTCACATGCGTTAATTTTGGAACAAGTCCAGAATTGGAGGAGATGGTGCAGCAGTTCATTTCTGGCTTAATGGCTGTGACTTCATGAAGGAGCAAGTGTAGAGCCTCGTAAGTTTCTTGCCAAACCTAATTTTATTGATTTCTGTTCAGAACTGATCAAGGGACTTCTTACAAGGCATCATTCATTTATGGTAGTTCCATATCTGTTACTTTCCTATTTTTAGCAGAGAAAATCAATGTAAAGAAAAATACAATTTCATTGTGATGCTGTGTAATTATAGTATAAATTTAAAGTTTATTTCAATGGTAATTTAAGTGTTAAAGATTTTGAGGCAGTATATGTGTAATGTTTAGTTAAATTATTTTGGTGTAAAGTACATTTGAAAGCATTTTTTAAAGAAAACTTACCAAGAAAGACATCAATGTAAACAATAAGAAAGCATATAGGTTGTCTAACTAATTACATTAACAAAATACACCTAACTGGATTTTGAAATTGCCGTACAAAATATCTCTTTTCTATTAGAATTGCAATCTATTATATACTGTACTTTATTTAGATTTATTATGGTTTATTTTATTTGTGGGTTTTGTCTTTTTAGGGGTTTTAATCCCTTACAGGAAATTAAGCTGAGTTTATATTAAGCCACTCATTAGAGTTTTGGTTATTTCCCCTTTTCTTTCCAAGGGAGAGACTATCACATCAAGGGAAACTTTTAATGGTTGCTTGTGTCTAGGTTTATTAGCTTAAAGATTTTAGGCTTTTTGTCTTGTAGAAAGAAGTGATGTAGGCTCAATACACAACAGTTGCCAATGGAAGCATACCAATTTCATTGTATTTATACCTCTGCATACTGTCTCCTTCTATATCTGAGGCAGCTAGTTCATTTAAACATCTCTCTGCCAGCACCCCTTTCATTTGATTATGCATATTCATATGTCATAAAAAAGAAAGTGCTGTGAATGTTTAGAATGTGTGCATAAATATATATATATATGCATGCGTGCCTACAAATATACGAACTTATGGCTTAACAGAGGAGGAAAATTTTACCCTTTCATTGTACTGAAATCAGTCTGTTAAGTACCTGTTATAATCTTAAAAATAACATGTGATATTAAAACATAGATTTTTGGTAGTAAGTCTTGACAAAAGCACTTAGAAATTTTTTCCATGTATATCTTGTTAAAAGAATAATCTGACTTTATTTCTTACCTTGCAAGTTAGTGAAAATTTTTGCATTTAGTGTCTCATAGTATTGTATTCTATGCAGACAAAAAATATTTTTATGTTAAAGGTTTTTTGTTGTTGTTTTGTTGGGTTTTTTTAAAGCAAGAAGAGAGCATTGTCCAGATGCTTATTGAACTCTGACAGGCTTGGGGCTGTGTCAACTTCTCTGCGGAACCTGTTTCAGTGACCAGTCACCCTCTCTGTGAAGAACCTTATCCTGATGTCCAGTCTGAACTTCCCCTGACACTTCATTCCATTTCCATGTGTTCTATCACATGGTCGGGGAATAAAGAAGATGGAGCCATGCAGTGGCTCTGCAGTGGTGCCCACTGGTGGGCAGTGGGCACAAAACAGAAACACAGGGAATTCTGTTGAAATAAATAAGCTGTTTGGACATGATACTGTGCAGCTTGCTCTGTTTTATCTTGCTGTGAGTTGGCTGAACCTAGACAGTCTTCAGTGGTCCCTTCCAGCCTTACCTCTTCTGTGATCACTGTGGTGCAGTACAGTTACACATTATGTGTCTGCATAGATAACTGCACTTGGAGCTCTGTCTAGCTTTTCTTTTCGCTTAAGCCCAGCACCCTCTCCTGATCTTGTCTTACAGTGCCTTGTTCTTTTGCCTAATTTCTCAGCTGTCCTGCACGTCCTTTAACTTGTGATACCCTGTGTCTGAGGTATGTGAGAACACTTTGCTGCATGGAAAAGAGGGCAAAAATTGCTGTCTGTGAGCCACTTGATGCTAACTCCCACAGTCCTTCAGATGCTTAAGATTTAAGAAATGCTGCTGAAGTACAAAAAGCTCTCTGGGAGAACTTCAGTAGTAGTGGATTCTTTCTTTGCCCTGTGGGAGGCAGTTAGTGCTGATTTATGGCAGTACATGTTAAATGGCATACAGTTAAAAACGTACTTTCATAGTACGTTGGAAGGCCAACCAAGCAGATGTCTTGGTAGGAGTCTGTTATAGACCATTTAGCCAGGATGAAGTTACAGATCAAGTGTTCTTCAAATAACTGGGAGAAGTTTCATGATTGCTTGCCCTTGTTCTCATGGGGGACTTGACTTAAACCTACCAGGTGTCTGCTGGAAGTACAACACAGCAGGGAAGAAACAATCCAGCAGGTTCTTGGAGGGTGTGGAATAATAGATAACTTCATAGCCCAGCTGGTTAGTGAGCCAGCTAGGGGAGATGCCTGGCTAGATTTGCTGTTCACAAACAGAGGACTGGTGAGTGATGTGATGGTTGGAGGCTGTCCTGGGCAAAGTGATCATGAAATGATTGAATTTTCAATCCTTTGAGAAGTCAGGAAGAAGGGCAGCAAAACCTCCACCTTAGACTTTCGGATAGCTGACTTGGGCCTGTTTAGGACGTTGGTTGGTAGAATTCCTTGGGAAACATTACTGAAGGATGAAGGAAGGCTGGACACTTTTCAAGAATGAAATCCTTAAAGAGCAGGGGGTCCCTATGTGCCGAAAATCAAACCAGCGGGGAAGACCAGCCTGGCTGAACAGGGAGATATTGCTGGAACTCAGGAAAAAAAAGGGAATTTATCACCTGTGGAAGAAGGGATTGTTGCCCCATGAAAAGTACAAGGATGTTGTTAGGTTATGTAGAGAGAAAGTTAGGCAAAGGCACAGTTGGAACTAAATCTGGCCACTGCCATAAAAGATAATTAAAAAAGTACTTTTACAAATTTATTAGCAATAAAAGGAGGGCCAAGGAGAACCTCCATCTTCTACTGAATGCTAGGGGAAACCTAGTGACTGAGGATGGGGAAGAGGCTGAGGTATGTAATGCTGCCTTTGCCTCAGTCTTTAATAGTCACATCAGCCATCCTCAAGGTACTCAGTTCCCTGAGTTGGATGGCAGAGATGGGGAGCTGATTGTAGTCCCCATAATTCAGGAAGAAATGGTTAGAGACCTTCTGCTTCACTTAGACGTAGACAAGTCTATGGGGTCGGATGGGTTACACCAGAGGGTGCTGAAGGAGCTGGCAGAGGAGCTTGCTAAGGCACTCTCTGTCATTTAT
>NW_009925868.1:9996-10495 GCF_000696875.1 Nestor notabilis | reverse complement strand
CCCCCTTAGATATCCACAGGTCTAGGGGGCCAGATGGGTTTCATCCAACAGTGCTGAAGGGTATGGCAGAGGAGCTTGCTAAGCCACTCTCTGTCATTTATCAGCAGTCCTGGGCTAGTGGGCAGGTCGCAGAGGATCGGAGGTTGGCCAGCGTGATGCCTCTCTACAAAAAGGACAGGAAGGATGACCCTGGAAACTGCAGGTCTGTCAGCCTGACCTCAGTGCTCTGGAAGGTCATGGAGCAGATGATCCTAAGTGAGATCACGCAGTATGTGTGGGAAAACGGAGGGATCAGGCTGAGCCAGCAAGGGCTCATGAAGGGCAGGTCCTGCTTGACCAACCTGATCTCCTTCTATGATAAGGTGTCCCGCCTGGTTGATGTGAGAAAGGCTGCGGACATTGTCTGTTTGGACTTCAGTAAAGCTTATGACACTGTCTTCCACAGCGTTCTCCTGGAGAAACTGTCTGCTCATGGCCTGGATAGGGGTATTCTTCCCTG
>NW_009925868.1:8699-9503 GCF_000696875.1 Nestor notabilis | reverse complement strand
AGCTTTCTCCTTGAGAAACTGTCTGCTCATGGCCTGGATAGGGGTATTCTTCACTGGGTTGGAAACTGGCTGGATGGCTGAGCCCAAAGAGTGGTGGTAAATGATATCACATCCAGCTGGTGACTGGTCACTAGTGGTGTCCCTCAGGGCTCGGTGTTAGGGCCAGGGTTGTTTAATATCTTCATTGATGATCTGGGTGGGGGGATTGAGCTCACCCTCAGTAAATTTGTGAACAACACCAAGTTGGGTGGGAGTGTTGATCTGCTGGAGCATAGGAAGGCTCTGCAGAGGGCTCTGGATAGGTTGGATTGATGGGCTGTGGCCATTGGTATGAGGTTCAACAAGGTAAGGTGCTGGGTCCTGCATTTGGGCCACAACAACCCCATGCAATGATACAGGGTTGGGGAAGAGTAGCTGGAAAGCTCCTTAGCAGAAAAGGACCTGAGGATGCTGATTGATGACCACTGAACATAAGCCAACTTGTGCCCAGGTGGACAGGAAGGCCAACGGCATCCTCGCCTGTATCGGAAATAGTGTGGCCAGCAGGGCCAGGGCAGTGGTCTAGGTGAGGCCACACCTTGAATCCTGTGTTCAGTTCTGAGCCTCTCACTGCAAGAAAGACATTGAGGTGCTGGAGCGGGTCCAGAAAAGGGCTACAAAGCTGGTGAAGGGTCTGGAGAACAAGCCTTGTAAGGAATGGCTGAAGGAACTGGGGGTGTTCAGTCTGGAGAAGAGAAGGCTCAGGGAAGACCTTACTGCTCTCTACAACTACGTGGAAGGACGCTGTAGTGAGGTGGGGGCTGG
>NW_009925868.1:0-8591 GCF_000696875.1 Nestor notabilis | reverse complement strand
TTTTTATACAGAATTACCTCTTTTGTGAACATACGGACTTTATGGTCTTGAACTTGTTTTTTACTGGTGGCATCCACGAGGCCCTGTGACATGGTTTAGTGGTGGACTTGGCAGCCCTGGGGTAATGGTTGAACTTCATGATTTTAAAGGTCATTTTCAGTCTAGCTGATTCTATGATTCTATGATTTAGCCTGTAGTCTGTTTCTATTTTATGTCTTATCAATTAATGTTTCATTTTCAAAAATAACATCTAAAATTTCCTAAGGGGTGTTGACTTTAATGTCACTTTAATGCACTGTTGTGATTGGCAATAACTTGCACCCAAAAAAAAAAATTTTTTTTCTTTTTTTCTCAAGAAAAGAAGTACAGATTTTATTGGAGGAAAAAATGGTGTAAATGTCTGCTGTCCTTTCAAGTTCAGTAGTTATTAAAAGGACATGTTAAACCTTATAAATCACAGATTGTACAGCAGCTACTTTATTGTTTTCTCTTAAGTTCTTTTTTAGCATTCTAAAACCAGACACATGGTCCTCTAAGTTTCAGTGTGGAATCCATATCAAGAATAAAATAAAACTCCTGAAAGAACAACTTTAATTTTTGTTTCTGTTGTTCCATACCAGTTCAGTAGTATATCTCCAAGCAAAAGAGAAATGTAAAACTGTTTTCTTTTTTTTTTTTGAGAAAAATGAGCTTTATTACTTCTAATTACTAGTAGTAAATCCTAGTTTCATCTTTCTAAGTTTAATGGTGTGACTGTGTACTTTTAATATATCAAAGGGGGGGGGGTTATAAAGGAAAAAAACCAGAAAAATTAATGATGTTTCATTGTTCTAAAAAACTTCTTAGTTTTTGAGTAAAACCCTAGTTTTCTTGAGGTCAGGTGGGGTTTTTGTTTCAGTTCTTGGACTTTACTGTAAGTTTGTGCTTTTCTTAGTTTGAGTGTGGAGGTGAAATACCTTGCCATTGGGAGTATATTTGCATATAAAGCATTTATAGTAGTATAATAGCAGATGTTTTAAAGTACTGTAATATACAAAAAGTGGAGAATTGAAGCAATATTCAAAGCAAGCTGGTGATAATTTGTTAACTAAACTGAAATATTGATGATTAGGGAATGCTTGAAGAATCCGGGAGTGAAACTTGGAGTTTCTGTTTTATTTTGCCAACTCCAGGCTTCATATGTATTTAAATTTTCTCTTTGTTTTTCTTCTTTTAAGCTCAAAATAAAGATTAAAAATTATATTTGATTTATAAATCCTTATAAGTAGTTTCCAACTGTTGTGTATAATGCTTTGTTCTTAGAAAATTGTGTATTTGGTGTTGCATACCATTGCATCTATTCAATGTCCATAAATAACAGTTCATTAAAATGTCACTATCAACCATTGCCAAAAAATGGAACTTATGTCTATTATCAGATGTTGCATCTTCAATTTAAATAGTAACTTAATTATGTCATACTGTGATTGTATTTAAGTCAGAGAAGATGGTGAAAGAAGTGATACACATTTTTGTTCATTTGAAATCAGCTCTTGCTGCTCATCTGAGGAAAATAGTGGTGAAATTGAAGAACTCTGAAAACAAATTTTGTTAGAGTAAAAGCTGAAACAAATCTATCAGATTCCTTGTTTGCACACACTGCTCTGCCCACCTCACCGATGGCTAGTGGAAGTGGTGAGATATTTCTGTGTACTAGAGGCAGATCTGTTCCCTGCCAGGGATTAGAAACACTGAAAGGAAGTTGAGAATTGAAAGAAGGGAGATTCAGACTGGATATGAGGAAGAAATTTTTTACGATGAAGGTGGTAAAACACTGACACAGGTTGCCCAGAGAGGTGGTAGATGTGCCACCCCTGGAGGCATTCAAGGCCAGGCTGGATATTGGTTCTGAGCAACCTGATCTAGTTGAAGATGTCCCTGCGCATTGCAGGAGGTTGGACTAGATACCCTTTGAAGGTCCCTTCCAACCCAAACTATTCTGTGTTTCTGTGGATTACAGGAATGTTTCTTTTTGTATAGATAAGAATATTTAACAGAAGGAAACCTGCTCGTCAGGGTGTCCCCTTCTATTGCTATTACGTAAGTGTTAAACCTTTTTGATAGGTTTATTTAGAAATAGAGTTGGCTGCTTAATTTTGCTTTTTTGTGTCACTCGTTCTGATGAAAATGCTGCCTTCAGCTTGACTAGCTCTTACCTCCTACATGGTCCATCAACCCAAGCCATGTTTGACAGTAATCGTATTATTTTCCTCTCCCTCTTCTTGCTATGCAAAGCGAATTATTTCCTTGTAATGTTCTTATCTTCAATTCAGTCCTCCTTGAACAGAAGTGACTAGAATTGAACATAATTTTGAATCTTTGTTGTGCTCTAGTTGAAATATCCTTTGTGACATTTATGCTGTGGTTGTGCTATATTAATGGTTCAGAGTAGCTCTGTGCAGCATTCCTTCTCTTCCAGCCACAGAGATCTTAATGTCTCTAGTCTTGATGTTCATAGCCTTAACCATACTACCAAATCTTAACTATTTCCTTTATGAAGACCAACAGCTTTATTTCCTTTTATAAGCCTTTTTTTTTCTTTTTTTTTTTAACCGACAGTGTATCCTGCTGTTGTGCCATAATAATTTTTCTTCTATCAGACCCTTATAATAAAGTATAAATGTAGTATTAGGCACATTTGAACAGACAAGTATCCTTTGGGGAGTTCTCCAGGTACTATGCCTCTAGTTTTTTACCTTTTCCCTTCAGTTCAGTGTGTCATTATTTTCCTTACTTGTTTCTTGCTTTCTGGTTTTTTTCTTGTTTTACTGACATTTGGGAAAGGTTAGATCTGTCAAATAATTCTCATCTATAATGACAGGGTAGATAGCAAATTAAGTTGTGTAAGGTAGGTGTTGTTATAATGATAATGTGTTTTATCATGTTTTGTGCTTACCCTGTCCTTTTACTGCTTTTATAAATTGTACTGTCTTCTTGCATGATCATTGAGGTCAGAGTAAGATACCATTCTTGCCATTATCTTCCTCTCGAAGGTACTATAGGAGCTTTACATACAAAGTAGTCTATCCAGATCTTTATAGAGGAAATACATGATTCTGTAACAACTAAGCTCTGTCTCTACAAGCAAAGAAAAGTATAAAAGATTATTCGAGGAGAAGCATAATTTGTGTTTATTGTAATTATCCTATCCACTAACAAAGCAAGCTTGCATGTCAAAGGAGCTGTTAGAATTATCAGTTATCTAGCCTTGTGAAAGTGCAGGTGTAGGACAGGTGCTTAAGAGTTGGATATTAATTTCAAATTTCTTGACATGGTACTAAGTTTACACTACACTGACTGAGCAAATATAACTAGAAAAACCTCAGCCCTTTTGCTTGTTAACACTGCCATATATGTGCATCTACTGTGTATTCATGTGCATGTGTAAAGTATGGAGAGATGTGCGCAGAGGTATGGATATATAGATAAAATAATCTGAGTGCAATTGACTTTATTTTTAACTCACCTGCTCTTAATATTACCAGGAGAAAAAAAAAAAATCATATTGCTGTGGAGAAAAATATTCTTCAGAATATTTTTAGTAAATTCAGGGATGCATAAAGACCCACTGACCCATTGCAAGACTCAGAAAGCAACGTTCTGTTACACAAAGGAGAAACAGAAATCTTGTGCATAAGCGTTGCCTGACTGTTCCATCCACTGCCCAGCTCATCTTAGGGCTTTCAGTCTCATTGGAGTATGTAACAGGAAGATAAAGCACGTGTAGGCAGAGAATTTAATAAACTCCATAGGAAACAAACTTTTACCTATATGAATACAAGGAATCATTGGAATAAAAGCAGTCAGATTTGCATCTAAAGTGTGTTTTTATGCCTTGATCTTACAGGCTTTGTCTGCCTTGATGATGAATAGGTCCTGTGAAAGTAAACATATTGGAAAAAAAAATATTTTTTGCTTAATGCCTTTCCTAATTAACTCTTTGTCTGGCAATTTCAGCAGGTTGATGTATCGAACTAAGCTGTGAGTTTTGTTTACTGTCTGCTCAGTATCTGACTGTTCTTCCTCATTCAGAAAAGTGTAATTCAAAGATGGAGCCAGGAGAGTGTTTGCATATAGGGCTCCATTAGAGTGCACTGGTAGGAAAAATATCTAAATGAAAGGTGACACAAGTTAAAATGAAGCTTTCCAAACCACTTACTCCGTGAACACAGGCCAATGATTTTATAAAGTTACATTTAGCAGATGAGTATAAATATGCGTTGCTGTAGTCTGTGCCAGCAAGAGAAAGTCTATCTTCATTGTGCAAGCAGTATAATTTTGTTAGCAAAGAAGTTTCCAGTTTGCTGAAAGGTTTTGAGTACAGCACTTTACTTAAGTAGCCAAATGCTTCCCTCAACCAGGGTTGGCTGCTGTCTAGTCATCTTGGCAAACCAGTAGTAAAATAACCCTTTATGCATGTATAAAGACCCTAATTGTCTTGAATATAATTAGAGGGAACACTAGGTCTGGAAGAATAAGTGCTTCTTCAAGTATGATGATGTTCTTGTAATGAAGGCCGTTTCTTTTATCGCTTCTGTAGCAATAGAACAGTCAGTTACGTTGATTCAGAAGCACCGGTAATGAGTCCTTAACATGAAATGCTAGCTTCTTTTAACAGAAGCTTGATTTGCCTTCACAAGTAGAAGATACCTGACACTCTGATGAATTAACTGCAAGCGTTTAAAGTTCCTGTGCTATAGATGAGTAATTTATAAGTGTGTCTTGTATTGATTTACCACACAACTGCTGTCTAGGAAGGTAATATGGCTGATGTATAATGGGGGTTGTTACTGGTCATGTTATAGTAGGTGCATATCCTTATAATAATAACGTTCAAGAACTGTGTTGAAGATTATTATGATAATGTGAGTGACAGCTGAGTTTGATAATTCACATATGGAAATCTGGATGATGGGGCAGGAATATTAAGGGAAAAATAAGAAATAGGTAAGGATACTTAGACTATGACTCAGGATATTTTGTGTTAAATGTACTGTATATCAAAGTAAAGATCGTAAGCAGATTGAAGATATGGTGGTCATCTGCTTCAATTTTATTAGTCATTTATAATTGAACTTAAGTGTTGAGCAAAACTTCAGTGTTGAAGTATCTGAAGCTTTTTAGGTGAAGAATTAATTTATGTATTATGTCAGTGCATATTTGTGTACAGGTCTAATGCTTATGATTTTGTAAGGTTGTAGGACTGATTCTGTACTGAATTTTGGGCTGTAAAAATACTCTCCTCTTAAATAAAACTTGCATGGTCAGAGGGATGTATTTTGACAGTGTTTTTACTGTGTTACCTCAAGGTGTTTGTATAGAACACTAATGCATATGTGTAATTACTGGACAGGAGTTAGATGTTAAATTGGTGCATATACTGTGGCTTTTCTTTTGTCTATTGGAGGGTCTGTGTAAATATACTTAAAAGAAGCCCTTCCTGCTCAAAGTGTATATCTAATGAAGAAATGTTTCATGTCTGACAGTAAGTGATAATGAGAATTGCTTGCAATCCTTCATTATGTTGAAGAATTATTTCCGTAAGTTTCACAAATGTTCTGTGGAATTGTATCAACTTACTTATTTAGACAGCATAACTTGGAGAAATGTTACTGACACTCAGTTTTTTTATTTTAAAAACAAGGAAAGACCATTGTTACATTTTGGCGAGTACTCCCTTGAAACGAAGCCAGGAAAAAACCACAAAACTTATTTTTTAAGTCGCAGAAGATTTAAAGAACAAATGTTTCAAGACACAATTCCTTTAACTATCCGATTACTAACAATAAAAGAAAATAGACCATTAGAATAGTTGTCAGTGTTTTGAGAAGTTTCTTGTAATTTCATTTGAACATGGTGCTACCTCTTAAACTGAAAATCCTTCAGACCAAGCATGAAATAGAGGTACCAGTTTTCTGTTTTTTGTCCTTTGGGAAAATTGTGTAGGACTAAACAGGGAAAAATAGTACCTTGTTTTGCTCCATATAAGTTTGTTTGCAATCCTAATTTAGAAATCTAAATGTTCTTTTTCTAAAGCTAAACTAGTAATCCTCTGTACCTTTGGAAGATGAACTGCCATCTGTAAATATAGCTGATCTGACATCTCATCCTGTAGTAGGAAAGTGGGTCTCATTTTGTATTGTTGTATTAGCAGCTGCAGGTATTAGGATATGGGATGCTTTCCTGATCTGCATAAACTTGTGTATTTTTTCCTTAATTTTTGTTTCTTAAAGCGATTGAAGTTGTTTAAAAGACAAAAAAATCACAGTTTAATAACTTGAATCTGATTCTAAGAATACCGTATTGCATTCAGTAAAGTTACTCCCTATTTTCTGAGATCACATTTGCAGTCAAGTTGTACAACTTCTTGTACAAATTCATCTGGTTGAAAATTAGATCTGGAAAAACATACGAGTGTTCTTTCATCAGTCTAATGCCAAAGCAGTAGCGTTAGTGAGAAGGAGGAGGTAAAATATGCAAGTGGAAGTGAAAAAGAAGAAGTAATGATATGTCTTGCTTTAGAATTAAGCTAGCTTAAATTGCTTTATATTTAAGTTGTTGTAGAGCCAGCGTTGGCTATTTTGAGATGTAGTTCGAAATAGTGAAGTCAAAATACTAATTTTAAAGAAGTTCTTTATTTCTAGAACATTGAGAAACCAGGATAGGCCAGGTAAATACAGTTAGTTCATGTTCAGGGGAAGATTTCAGCTTCTACAGCAAGTGACCATGGCAGAGAAGGGCATCTTTAGGCTGAATGGCTTCTATTTGCTGGTGTGAGAAACTCTGCCTTCATAGCTAATTATTGTTTGGGGTGTCCTAAGCTGTGCTATGTGTAGCGTTCATAGGATAAGAACTTAATTTATAAAACATATTTAGTATGTCTTATGGTTAAGGCTTTTGTGAGTTCACTGTCTCTTTGTTCATTGCACTGTGGCTCTTGTGTCTGCTTTAGAAGCATTTGAAAACTTTGAGGCTCTAGCATTAGTGGAAATTACAGGCAGACATATATTGTATGAAGTTAAATAGTTCTTTATTCCTCGTATATTTAAAAATAAAATTATAAGCTGCATATTTGAATATTTATAGTTCATGCTCTTGCCTCTTTTGCCATCATTGAGCAGTTGCCATGGTTCCTATTATACTGTCTGCTTTAGAGGCAAACTTCATAAACAGGCATTAAATGGAGCTGGGCTTCTGAAGAGTACTACATTTTTAGTGCCCTCAGCTGCATATCTTGAACTGATCTGCATTTTCCATTGGCTCCCATCAATAGCATGGAATTGGAGGTCAGAGTTTACAAGAAGTAGAAATACTAATAAAGAATATTAATCGCCTTCATCTGTTTTACCAATAAAGAGCAACAAATTACTTAATAAGACTGTTTGAAGAATGTGTATTAAGAAGTAATTAATTAAAAAAACTAATGAGGCTCAGTTCAATGTAGGTGACAACATACTCTCTAGGCATAATATTACAACTTATTCTTCATTTTGCAGGGCCAGTTCTTCTTTCCAAAGGGGTGTGGATGGGGATAGAGGGTTAATGTAATTCTGTTTTGCAAGGATAGGAAGAGTGCGGCAATTTGTAAGATATAAGCTTCAGGGAAAAAGATTGAAAACCTGGAAAAGGAGTAGATCTATATGTCCTGTTAGTATATTTACATCTTGTGTAAATGGTGAGTATGTGGGGTATCCACATATCCAGTCCACTTTTGATGGAGAAATGAATTGTATGCAATTCTGGTGTCCCCAGCATAAGAAGGACATGGAACTGTTGGAGCAAGTCCAGAGGATGGCCATGAGGATGATGAGGAGCTGGAGCACCTCCCATATGAAGACAAGCTGAGAAAATTGGGGCTGTTCAGCCTACAGAAGAGACGGCTCCAGAGAGACCTTACAGCAGCCTTCCAATATCTGAAGGGGGCCTACAAGATGCTGTAGAGGGACTCTTCATCAGGGACTGTAGTGATAGGACAACAAGTAATGGGTTTAAACTTAAACAAGGAAAGTTCAGGTTAGGTGTAAGGAATTTCTTTACTGTGAGGGTGATGAGGCACTGGAACAGGTTGCCCAAGGAAGTGGTGAATGCTTGGGCTCAGAAGTTGGTGATGATTTTTCAAACAGAACTACATGCACCTGAATGTATTTTTTTGAGTGAAATAATATGGTCTGTGTTATTCAGAGAAAGTAATTAGTATAATGACTTTGTCTTGCATCTCGAAGAAGTTACAAAGAAAAGAGCAGTGTAATGTGTTTTCTTAGCATCAGGTGCTTGATATGTGCCTACCTGATTCTGTGTGACCAAGCCAAGGGGCTTGAGAAAACAGTGGAGAAACAGCTGATAGGGGAACACTCCTGGCCTTGCTCCAGACAGGCTGGCAAGGCTTGTTCTCCCTTGGTTTGTTTTAGGACCAAAGAGGACAATAAAACCTTTAACATTGGTGTTACATAAATAGGACTGAGCAGAGTGTTACCATGATGAGAAACAAAGACGGACATGGAAGTAGAAGTACCCCATGGAGCAGTAGAATCATAGAATCATAGAATAGTTAG
>NW_009925867.1:32169-163663 GCF_000696875.1 Nestor notabilis | reverse complement strand
CGGCAGCCCCCTAAGGAGCGCGGGGTCTGGCGAGTCGGAACCTCGTGTCCCGTTACCGGTAGCTGGTGCCGGTGTCGCCTTCCTCATCCCGCTGTGCGCCGGTGAAGCGGGTGGACGGGCGTACCAAGGAGGTGCGGGCACGTTAGCGGGATCTCCGCTGCTCTGAGCGGCGCCGTGTGAGGGTGGTAGCGTACCCCCTTAAGGAGCCGTGCGCGGGTCACCGCCGCCCCTTGGAAGAGGAGAGAGCCCTCCCGTAACGAGTTCCCTAACTCTGGAAGTCTGAGCGCGGTTCTAGGCGGGTGATGGCATTGGGGGTGTGTACAAAACCCTGACCTGGCCCCTCCAAATACACGGTGAAATTGAAACGTTAGTTGACTCCGGTAAGCAGTGAAATAAGCGGTAGCAACCAAGCCCAAATCTCTTTTCAGGAGCTTAGAAGGTAAATGTACCGCTCGATCTGATGGAGAAGTGGAACAGTGGTGCAAACCCCAAGGAGTTGAAAATCATGAGTCAGACCATCAAGTAAATTAGGTTATAATGAAAGATTATATTGTGGGTTTTGTCTGTCGGTTGGATTTTGATTTCTTCCTGCCTAGTCTTTGCATGCATGCTTGCCAACTGATACATCTCACTGTCCAAAATCTATGGAGTAAAATACTGTGGCGCTACTGTAAGAGACATCACTTCCTCGGTGCACATTTGTTATCCCCGGTGTACTTGCTCACTTTTTCACAGCTGCTTTCCCTGTGCCTTCTCTGTCAACGCTAGTCCCATTCTGGTTTTTTCCTGTAACTATGGGATTTCTTCCCAACTCTGGTGGTGGCACAGGCGCAGGGATGAGCTGTTCTCTCTTCCTGTCTGAAAAAGATGGGGCGATATTCCCTTGGCAATAGTAACATGACTGATTCCCACACTTCCGTAGGTTGGCTGCATTTCCCAAGGAAAAGAGAGACTGGACCATGGGAAATCAGGAGAAGGCGTTTTCACCCTTTCAAGGGAACCTGCAGTGCCTCATGTCATTGTAGGGCAGACTACAAACTTGAGTCATCTGAATGCACAGAAGCAGGGTCGTATTGCATTTACCAAGGGTATTTCTTAAGGAAATTCTTCCTTTTCATCCAAGTTTCAAAGTACCAATTCGTCTGTGGGTCTTAATGGTGTCTAAAGATTTTTCTTGAAGACTTCTTTTTTCTGCGATTGAAAGCGGTAAGAAAATGCTGCAGTGAGGAAAAAGCATATACAGTTTCAGTCAGGATTTTAAACATAAATCTGATTTTATCTTAGCAGGCAAGAAAAGGCATGTTTAATTTCTAGATACTATGTTTGTTGCCATTCCTATGGATCAAAATTTCATGTTTCTACTAAAGGGTTCTACCATAGACGTAACAATTACAGTAAAAAGCAGCTCTCATACTCTCTCTTTATGATAAAGGCCCTGTAGTGTGTTTCAAGCAGCACACATCTCGAACCTGCAGTAATAAAGCTGGCTTCCTTATTTGGGAGACTTTGAGAGGAAAATTGCCAATTATTTTGTAAAAACTCCAAAAATGGATTGATTATTCAAGGCATAATCTCATCCCAACACTAAAAATACATCACCAACCCATTTTTATGCTATTCTACAATTCACATGAATCAAATAGAGTATTTGATAGCCCCCCCCAAGTGTTTTGAAAATCAGCTGTGAGGACTTATTATTCTCCTTAACAGTGAGAATCCTTTCAGAGAACTTCCTGTCTTGTGACTGGCTGGTAGTGTGACTTCCTGCTAATTTAATTCTAATTTTCTACTGTGTTCAAAGTTGAAATATTCAGTAAGCTAATGGCTTTATTAAGATAATTTGATTAATATGATCATGTACAAGAATGCTCAAGAATCAGCTCATTTGGTCAGATGGTGGTATAGCTCTATTCACTGCACCTGATAAAAAAGACACAATGATGACAAGACCATTAGTCTGGGTGGATTTCTTTGAATTCCTTAAATACGTTTAATGTAAAAGTTATTTTCATCATGGCAATTCAATAAAATGAGCTGTTTTGTAATATATCATAAATAGTTTCAAATAATTTCAGTCTCCTTAAGGTTTTCTTGAGTGTTTTTATTAACAATAAAATGTGTATTCAGTCGCCAACTGAAAACTGCGCCTTTTATTTGTCTTTGTGGAGGAGGAAAGGGGAGAAGGATCCACTGCTTCTTCACCTGTGGCTCTTCAACTTCTGCAAGCACTCTCATGCTGCAGTATGTGTAGCAGAGATGTTGCAAGCAGTTTATCTCCCTTCGCTTAAAGATCATAAAGAGGATGGAAAATCTGCACTAGTCTTGAGCAAACCCTGTTTGTTTGTTCACCTCTGCTCAGGTTGGAAAGATGGAGGAACACAGTCCTTGTTGTCCTTCGGCCAGCAGGAGGTTGTTTCAGGGCCATTTTTTTTTTTAAGGTTTGGGTTTGTTTTTTTTGAGCAGGAGTAAATGATCAGGTGTTTTCAGTGCAAATGGTTTATTTCAGGAGTATGTGTGAGCTCTGCCTGTGCAAACAAGGCAGAAGCGCGCAATGCATGGGTGACACCATTCAGAAACCTTAGACAAATGACCACTTTGTGTCCCAAACACCACATGTTTTGGCGTCTTGTCTTTGTACGTTCCATGTCTCTCTGTTTTCTGTATAATTTATGTGTCCCGAGTTGAAATCTGGCCTTCCTCTAGATGACCTGGAAAAGATATGTCTAAAAATGAAAGCTGCTAGTCCTTTTCACTAGCAGTGCTGAGGTATACTCACTTTCTGGTGTAGGTACATGGATGACTCCTTAGCTAAAGACATGATAGGCCCAGTACAGAATGGGGCCAATGTGGTTAAAACCCACATTTTTTTTACATTGCTTTTGCTGTTTTCCTACATCCAAAGCCTTGTTTAGTTACACTTTGTAAAAACTAGTTTATATGTCAATGCCATTGCCCCGTTGTAACATTTTGATAGCTGTGGACCTCTGAGGTGCAACTATTCTCTGGCTTGCTTCCAGAGACCCTTGTAAATGAGAAATGCGGAGGTAACAGTTACTTCTAAAGGACAATGAAGGCAATGTATGTAATTAGGAAGCCACGTAACATACAAGAAGAAATCTTATGTAAGCAAAATAAAAATCTGTATTCTGAATTTCTCTTTTTTTGTCATTTTCACACATGAATGCATCCCAAACTCATCAGCGTTTGTCCTTCTGTGACTAACACGAGTCTTAAAAATGCTCAGTTAACCAGGAGTAATTATGATGAGGCAACAGTCTCCTTTATGTTACAAAACATCTTTACTTGACAAAGTGGGACCAAAGCATTTCTCATATAATTCTGCTGAGTGTAGAACCAGTGTACATTTGGCCCAATATGGTTATTCACCATTTCCTGAAATGGTTCTATGTGTGGCTGTGAACATCTCTGACAACAGAGGTGGTCAGGAGTGGCCATGGAGTAGCAGGTCACAGTCTGTGGCAGAAGAATTATGTCTAGAAGAGCTGTGAGGGGGGTTAAGTTTCATAATTCTTCTCAGCATTGCATTCACATCTTAAAATACCTTGTAAGATCAGTGGAAGTTAAGTAATGACATCCAGAGCAGTTGGTCATTGCAGAGCTTAAGTGACCAATTCTCAGTTGAGGTTTTAAGTCCTAAATATGAAAGCTTTGAACTTTGCCTCCAGAAAACACAATGATGCTTCTATTTTCATCAAGATACTAGTGATAAATTTACAAAAAATGAAGGTCGGATGGATGTTCTGCCATTTTGAGGAAAATTACTAGAGGTCATTTGGGAATTTCTTCTATAATAGCTTTCATTCAGAATCCTAGGGGGATTTAGACACTGGGTGGTCATTACACACATCTTAATAAGGATTTAGCTAAACTGAGCAGATTAAATCTGTATTACTATTTCACCAAAGTCAGATTTTGTGAAATTCTAACCAGGAATCCTGTTCTTGCGTACAAGATAAAAAAGTTGTCTGTTCTACGTGATGCTACTGTCTCAAAAAATATTTTCCAGCAAGATACAAAACCACATTAGAGACAATTTTTTCTCAACTCCACTGTATTTCAGATGGAGCTAACTCATAAGAATATAAGTTTCATAAATTATTCCAGTTAGTTAGTGATTTGTAACAACCTAGAACTATTTATATGAGATACAAAAATGCTAGCAATTACTGCTATGTGTTTGAAATGTATGCTATGTATGCTGGAAAAATGGAGACCCAGGTGGGAGGATGAGGGGGACATCACATGCGTTTTCAGATGTATCAGCTGTTGTGCCTTTGATGTGGCCAACGTGGCCGATGTGCACAGCAATCACAGTGGTGATCTGTGTTATCAGTTGTTCAGTAACTTTATTCTAGCCTTTTTGAGCATGCTCACAGGATGCATTGGGATACGCATGTGTTCAGTTTTTGTGATATCTTATATGCCTTAGGGTGTGGCTAGCTAGGGCAGCATTGCCACTGAGAGGAGCAGCCTCACCTTCCTCCTACTCTGCTCCCTTCCCTATCTTGCACCTTAGGTGGCCCAAATATTTGTGTGTTGAGCAATGAACTGTACTGGGAAAGTCAACCAGATTAAAACTAGCGTGGGAAACAAAAACTGATAAGCCTTTCAGTATTTCCAGTTAACCATGCAACTAGATAAACAACCATGCTTGCCCAAGAATGGATAACAGGGAAGGGGGACCAAGAAAATGGTGGCAGTGCAAAACTGCTTTTTATGGAGGCACCGTGAGTTGGCCAACCCAAAGTGGGGCTTGGTAAAATGCTGCAAAACTTGGGTAAATAAAAGGAAGAAAAAAGGCACCCTAAGTACACCAGAAATGAGTGCAGTCTCGTTTGCTTGCTAATGGTTATGTTAAGCGGTAAATATTCTGTGCAGAACATGCAAAATAATGTAATTCTAAATTTAACATAAACTTTCATGTTTCTTTTTGGACTTTTTGGCCTGTTATTATCAATAGTCACTAGAAAACCAGGCCCCAGCATCCTCCAAAGGGAAAGTCCCAAATATACTCAGAAATTACAGTGGTGCCTGCTTGGCCAGCAGCTGGGGGCAGATTCATTGCAGTCATTTCAGTCTATATGAAATAGGAAGTGGAGGCACATTTCTGTTCCATATGCAGAAATGTGTTGTCTAGGGGAAACTGTGGTCTAATGCTCCAAACACAGAATGACCTGTCAGCAGTTCTGGTTCTCCTCCCAGCCCTGCCACCCTTGTGTTGTACGATCTTCAGCAATTCATTTAAAAATTGGTAGGATATGGTACGATTGAACAAGAGCTTGCAATGTAATTGAAGAGATTTCAGCTGAGAGGCTGTGGTCAATTGTATGGAGACTTAATTGATTTCAGAGCAGAGCTGGGAGATTAGTTTCTACCCTCCACTGCAGGGAGTTAAAGCAAACCTCTTTCTTTTGCAGTAAAATGAACAAGGAGAATCTACACGTCTGTTTAATATGTTCAGCCAACAGGAAGTAGGTTCCTACATCTCTCAACTTCCATGGGAGGACTTCTATGGGACCCTGATTTCTCTCGCTCCTAGAAATGAGAATGGAAATATCCACTATATTTTTAAGGTGCCTCAGAGATTCAAACGGATACATAATTCTCTCAAGCTTTTCTATTCCAATAGAAGCAGAAGGGAGTCAGAAATGGATGTGCAAGGTCTGAATGGACTATTAGCTCAAGCGCAAGTGGATGTTGCACATAGTCTTTGCTTTAAAAAATACACTGAGAGGTACCAGGGTTGCAAAGACAGAACCATGCAGCCTTGTACCGCTTCAGGCACCCAGTTACTCCTGTATCTTCTTCCACCATGCTTACTATTGCCATTTTATTGAACTTGTTTAATTTAAAAGAATGCTAAAACCTAAGACTTTCTGTGTTGTGCTTGTTTCTTTTCCTGCAAATGGGCTTGTGCCGCAAAGCAGTGTGACAACTAAGCTGTATATGCCATTATTTATAGGAGCCGCACAGAGTTGTGCTAAATTAACTAATGGCATGATTATAACATCAAACAAATACAATTAATTTTTATATGAGCATGCTGCTTTTTGTAGAAAAACTTTAACTCAGGGAAATAGAGTAAAAATTTAAAACAGCAACTAATAAACCAATTTAAAAATCAAGCATCCAGTATGGAAGGTTGTTTGGTATTTATATTGTATGTTCCCATTCCTCCTTCTTTACTACAAAGCAAATTCATACTTCTATTTAAAAAAACACTGTGTTTCTTCTTAAGTAATGGAGATTATGAATATTATTTTAGAATTGTAGTGTACTTCAGATCTGGGCTATTTTTATTTCCAATTGCCTAAGAGATTTTTCCTTTGCCCAAGAAAGTCTTGAAGCAAAAAGTCCTCATGCTTACTTCCCCAATTCAAGCTCATCATGTGTAAGCCTAGAAACTCACTGCTTCTAGTTATCGGCACTCAGGCTAGGATATACCTCCCGTTTAGCAACTGGCTTAGAGCAGACACCCAACTTTTAGATGGCTAAACGACTCTACTTACGAGCGCTTTCTATACTTTAAAAAATGATCAGTCTAGCAAATTGGTATCATTCTCCAGGGTCTCTCAGATCCTGAATTGCTCTGATGTCTCTCAGCTGAGAAATAAAACGAGGTCCTGATTATTAAAAGCCCTGTGGCACTTTTTGCCCGAGCTGACTGTAGATGGGTAATCACATCCACGGTTACATAATGAAGATAAACATTTCACGGCATTATAAACTCTCCTGCTGTGAAGCATAAGCCACCCACCAACTGCCTGATTTTAGGAAGAACCCTCTCTATTACATAAGTGTTCAGTATGGGGGTTTCTTGCACCTGCCTCTGAAGCATCTGGTACTTGTCACCTTCAAAAACAGGATTCAAGACTCGATGGACAACTAATCTGAGTCAATCTGGCAAATTTTATGTAACCAAAGACTCTTTGTGACAGGAGGATATGCCATAGTTCTTGCTGATGTATTTGCCAAGTTCCCAGGGCTATTTAAAATGTGTATTGTATGTTCTTCCTTAAAAGTTCATTTGGAAGCTGTTCGATACAAAGTAATATTGTAGGAATTGCTATACAAATGTGCAAACGAGTGGGACTATATTCATATGTGTGATTGTGGGTGACTTTTAAGTACATTCCTGTTCATGAAGAAGCAATGAATTGCTAGCAGAGAAAGTGGGAGTACTATTACATAAGTTGGAGCTATCCAGGATATCTTTAACTCGTTCTCATGTTCTTTGTGCATTTTTGCTTTCTTCACAGAAAGGGCAGCACAGGTGTAACTGTAACATCAGCTGCAGCTTACCCTAGAGTCAACTCCTCCCTACAGTGTTTAGCTAGAGTGGATTCCTGGTTGCTTTCCCAAGCAGATCACACAAATGCAATCAAAATGCCTGTGGAAGAATTTACACAAGAGATCTGTATCAGGGGATTTTATCATTTATAGGAAGAAAAATTTTAGGTACCTTCTACTGGAGTAGGATCTTTGATTTCAAAGTAGTCTTCAAATCCTACATTGGAAATCCGTTGTTTTTCATCAGAATGTGTTAGGCTCTGGAATGGTAAATGGACATGTTTAAATCAAAGTATTTGCTTCCTAGCCCCTATTTAAATGTGACTGATGTTTCTGAGAGTTAAGCACATGCATAAAGCTAAGCACATTCTTGACCACTTTGCAGCTTTAGGACAGTGTAACTTGCTGCCTGTAGTAAAACACAGCATTTCCTAAAGTCTCGTAGTGCACAGCAACACAGGGAAACATTTTGTTGTGGGACATTAACAATATCATATCTAATTGAAACGTAACGCTCTTTAAATACGAAATTGGCAGCCTTAGATGCTGTATACACGTTTCTTGGTAATGCTATTTAATATTTTAAACGTCAGATTAATCCAAAGCTCTCCAGCCAATAGACTTCATGAAAAGCTCTCCAAACATTTCCATCCATTGCTGTGGGTTCCGAATGTATCGGCTCTTTGTCTTTTTCCTGGTTGCACTGATTGCAACTGTCACTGAGTCACACAGCTTGCTTTTGGGCCTGCAGCCAAGTTGATTACAACAACTTGTGAACCATAAAAAGGTAGTCTCAGATCTCAGAGCTGAATTATAAAGAAAAAGGACACACTAAATCCATCGGAAAAAGGGTGGACTCAGAAAGTATTTTTGCTTAGTTCCCACTACTTTCTCAAGGAATAAATTAGTTATCTATGGTGAAAATAATTATTTTGAGACACCACAGGCAGCTAAAAATGAAAAAGACGTTGAAGCTTTCTGTGGTCTATCAGACGTTAGAGCAGTACCTGTTGGTGCAAAGGTCACAGACACACAGGTTTAGGGGCAAATGCACCAAAATAATTTGTTAGTTACTTTCAGTAACTAAGTATTTCAGTGTTGTTTATTTCTCAGTAAATCACTGCTCTGCCAGCAGTCTAGGAATATTTTGACATCTCCCAGGTGTAAACAATAAAACTAACCAATTTCTTTATACAGTAACATTTACACCCATGTTCTTTATACAATGGTTGGTAAACATACCAAGTAGGAAAGAACGAAGCTGCTGTCTTATTGGGGCCCTTAAAAGCACTGTTATTAAGAATAATATCACAGACTTTTATGGATGGCTGACTAAAAAGTTTTCTCTTCCACAGCACAGCATGGCTCACATAAATAATTTTTGGGAAAAAATACTCAAGTTCCCAGTGTTTTAACCCATATATTTTAATTGCATGAATTCAGTGTGGATTGGGTATATAGATAAATTTTAAAGGTTTCAGTCCATGTAGTGAAACACCAATTTAAAAATGAAGTTTTGTGTTAGATAAGCTAAAAGTATTCTGTAAAGTAATATGGAGCAAGATGTTGACGTATGTTGATGTGGCCCTGCTGACATGAGCACCTGTTACATGATATTTCTTCTGTAGTGACCAAACTTCATGTTAGAACAACCCAACTTGTTTGTCCTCCATACTCACAGTGGGAAGCTGATTGTCTTCATTCCCTAATTAGGAGAAAAAATCCTAATTTCCAGCGTAAATTTATCATGATAAGATTATACCCATGTGTTCTCATGACAGCACTGTCTGCTAGTTTAGATAGTTAATTTCCACGTTGATATATTTATAGTCCATCATATCAGTCCACATATTCTAGAGGAACCAGATCATAGTCTTCCATTTTATTCTCGTATGCCAGGCTCTCCATTTTAAAGACCAGTTGAACAGGCCATCTCTGCGATGACTTCAGCTTGAATTCATCCTTCTTAAACATGAAATGCAGTAATTGTGCAGAACAGTTCATGTGAGGTATTGTCAGGGCTCTGCACTAATGGTGTTAATCCTTCCATGTCTTTGATTCACCATTTCTCTTTCATTGCTTATAGCAGATTGGTAGCTCGAATAGTTTTGTATCCAGTTAACATATACATGTAATTCTCCTCCTCAGTTGCCTCTGAGGCCTTATATTTTATAGAAAAAGTTTTGTTCTTAGTTTCTGAGTGCTTGATTTTGGCCTTTGAATTTCACTTAATTTCTGTAACTCCAGCCCTCAGAGTTATCCAGTTTTTCTGGTGCGATATCTTCCTCTTGCGATGACGTTGCTGTGGCAGTCCACCTCATAACCACAGATGTTTTCTGTGACAGTTACATCCATTCACATGCAAATAAGACCGATCCCAAGAGCAGTGCTTAGTGGAGAGGAACTCCACTAGCTGCCTCTGTCCAGCTTGATGCTTTGATTTCAATATTTGATGAGAAATATCTGCTTTTTGCAAGGTGACATGGAGACCATTGCTCCTGAATGCATTTTTAAATGAGATTTTAAGATGCATTTTGTAAACAGGAGAAATAGAGATAGGATAACTGTTTTTTTGGTGTGTGGTTTTTTGTTTTTTTTTTTTTTTTAAGAGATTAGAATCCTCATTCAAGGCCTTAAGGCTATTTTGGTCTGTTGAAGTTCTCCCTATTCTCTCAGAATGCTAAGATTTGCAGGCAATTCTTCAGTTTATATGAGAACATTTTAACAACTTCAGAACCATTAAGGTCAAATAAACAATATTAATTTTCAGATTAAGTATAAAGAAGTATAATCTAATTTTGATGCTTCATTTGATTTAGAATTCAGATTGGAAGGTATTAGAAAACCTACAGCTTGTCTCTCCTTTCATCCAAGTTTGAATAAAAACTGCGAAAGTAAAACTGAAGGCCTTTGTGAGAAAGAAGGTCATCAGGTTCATTCAGATCCACAAATTCAAATACATCTTGGAACAGTAAGGCAGAAACCATACTTACTGTTTCAGTTTAATCTGCAAATCACAAAGCTGCATCAGAACTAGCAACAATTTATATAATTCTTTACAGTTTCAATATACAAGGCAAGACATAAAGACTAAACTAACACCTACTATCTGCTTTCTCTCATTTCTTAGATTGTAAACTGTTTGAGGTAGGGCTAGTTTAAGATTATTCTGTTTCCATAGTGCTTAGAAAAATGGGCTTTTATTCTTAGTTGGCACTATTGTAGGAAACACCATTTCTGAAGAAGTATGGACAAAAACTGCCCTGTTGTCAATGAATCATGGATAATAGTAATGCTTTACATATTTCCTCTTAGCCTCCACATTCTGTAAAGTTAAAAAAAAGAAAATCTTCCATTGTGAATAACAAAGTACATGTATTTGCTGTACAAAGAGCAGTGTTCAGTTAATGTAATGACTAAATCCAATTCACAAATATACAAAAAATTTAGTTAGGTTTTAGAAACTATTTTTAATTCTTTCCATTGTACACACAAGCTGCAACACATATGATCTGACATTCCTACATCTCTGATCTCTATAAGAGAAGGAGGGGATTTAAAACCCTATTCTTGATTTTCTGGGATCGATTAAAATGCTTCAGCACAGCTGAATCGTGCAGGTGTAAATTGTCTGTGTGTGGGAGGAAGAGAGAGAATTGCTTCTCTTCAGCCTGATCTGACTTACACTACAGCAAACAGCCTTTTCTCCTCTACAAAATGTGTGGTAGTCAAGAAGCATCCTGCTCCCCTTGTGATCTGGGGTACTGACAGAGTGTTTCCAGTTATTCATTCTAGATGGGAAATGCAGACAAGTACAATGCAGAACACATGGCTGGAAATGTGCTCCAGGTTTTTGGTGGAATTCTTCCATTGCTAAATCAATCTTCTCCTAAATGTCTATGAAGAGCCCTTGTTTTTAAGCTGTCTTTCATATACACACATGCTCATTCACACACACGCATGTATAGCCACGCACACATACATGTGTGTGTGCACAGATATGCATACATATGCATGAACAGCCATCTCAGTTATTCCTGAAAAATGAAGCATTTATAAATTAATAAACCTTTTCAGCTATTTTTCTTACATAATATTTTATTTACTTGGCAGGCTTTGAAGCTGCTGATGTCAGTGCCTACAAGGCTCAAAGATCTCAGCTTCATTGCACTAGCAATTGAGTGTGCGCACAGAAGAATAACCCAAAAAAGAGTGCAAGTCCAGTAGCGTTGGGAGACAGAAGTAGGAGGCACCTACAACTGTTATTTGTCCATTGCCTGGAGATTAGAGAGACTAGACTGTAAGTAGGGCACTTAGATCATATGCCTGAAGATATGTGTTGTGTATTTTTTCCTGCTGTGACTTGCCCAAGGTTGTTCTGAGTCTCTGTGTTAAGAGCATGAATTGGTTCCAGATCTCTTGATTTTCATCTAATATGTTAACCACAGATCATTCTCCTGCTATTACTAGAAAATATGGACCTGAAAATGCTGTGCATCTGAGATTGCTGGAAACTGTTATTTAGCTTGACTTGCTATGAATCAATTTAGAATGGTAGGACTCGGCACAGTAAAAGTGGATTGGTAAAGCATTTTGGGAAATTGAGAAATTTTAAAAGCCCCAAGGGAGAGTCAAAGAGCAAAGCTTTCTTGGAAGTCAATGAGGAGAGCAGCTGATTGACACCTATTTCATAGAGAAATCAAATACACCCTGTGTGCAAGAGAAATTTTTAATGGAAAAGCAAATAACCTTTGTTTTAGTTCTAGTCACTTGTCTAGAAAGAAACTTGCTGTTCACAGGACACAGACTACATGGAGAGGTACAAAGGGTCATCCAGTAGAAAATACATTTTGAGGATGTTCTTTGGACTCTGTCATTTTAGATTCCTGTTAATGAAGTCTTGAGATAACATCTCTTTGCTGATATGCCCTCCTGAATGAACATAGTAATTATCTCTATTAAAATAGGAAATACCATCTGAGCAGCACTCCTATAATGACTCTTCAGGTTTCAAAACAGAAAAAGAAAGTATGTTTATGTTCAGCAATGAGAAGGAGTCATAAAATCATTTTATTTCATAAGATCATAACATGTTTTGGGTTGGAAGGGGCCTTAAAGATCATCTAATTCCAACCCCACTGCCACAGGCAGGGATACCTCCCACTAGATCAGGTTGCTCCAAGCCCCTGTGTCCAATCTGGCCTTGAACACTGCCAGGGATGGGGCAGCCACAGTTTCTGTGAACAACCTGTGCCAGTGTCTCACCACCCTCACAGAAAAGAACTTACTCCTAATATCTAATCTGAATCTACACTCTTTAATCTAAACCTACCCTCTTTCCATTTAAAGCCATTCCCCCTTGTCCTATCACTACATGCCCTTGTAAAAAGTCCCTTTCCAGCTTTCCTGTAGGGCCCCTTTAGGTACTGGAAAACTAGTATATGGTCTCCCTGGAGCCTTCTCTTCAGGCTGAACAAGCCCAATTTGTTAAAAAAAAATTAAAAATCCAGGAAGAGAATAACTGTGATGAAGACCTAGTAGAAAAAAATCAAGGAAGGCATTTTTCTTGGTCTAGTGCTAAATCTCTTAGTACTTACAAGCTTTCAAAGATCAGCTGCTTTATTTTGCAGTGGAGAACTTGGATACAATACCTAGAAATATGTTTTTGCTGGTTTTTATTAGTATAGCATTTATGTAGTTAATATTGACTCTTAACAGCTAACTTGGACTTTCAAACAATAATTGTGTATGGCCTGCTATTCTTGGAAGTGTTTTCAAGTGCTATGTCATGAATCCTGGCAGGAATTTTCTGTCCTCCACTGTATTTCTTTTCTAACAAATGTTACAAATATTCAAACTGCCAGATATGTATATGTTTACATGTACATTTTCAATTTTGCTTTTAGAAATATTATTTTGTTTTGTATGACTATTGTATGATTATTTGTGTGACTTTTGTATGATTTTTGTATATGACTTTTGTATGATTATTGTGTTTTGTATGACTCACAAAATGTTCGGCATCAAATTTATGCCTGGTATGAGAATCTAGAATTATATTATAGCAGAAATATTACCTCATGGCAGCCATAAATGTGTATGAAATGTATAGAAAACATACTCTTCTAGATTACAGAAAATATGCTCTTTGATAGGGTCTTCTGCCAACCCAGCGGTGCAAGGGACATTTCTAGAGGAAAGACATTGTTACTGGGAATACATAGTTTTGCTAAAAATACAATCTCTTGATCTGATGTTTTAGTTATAAGTTAAGGCAGTCCTGAAGTGATCTGACCTTGGGACCAACAACTTCAAGACTTGGGGAATGTAAAAAGAGCAGCCTCTTGCCACTACTAATTCTCTGAATGTTTAAACTACATTCAGCTAGACCAGGGAGGTTTTCCTTTGTCCTTTAGTCCTTCCACAACTCTTTCTTCCTCCAATAATGTCAATGCTGGGTTTTGTTGGTCAATGTAGGGTTTTGTTTTATTTTCCATTAGTAGTAGAGTCACAATCGATGTCTTTCTGGATTGGTGAGTAGCTGCCATTTGTTTTGGGATTACTCCAAATGGTCAGACTGCTGCTGTCTCCTATGTTGACCATGACCACATTTCACTACTTATGCAGGTGCTAGCTACTGTATGGTGATTACTTATATTAAATGAAACACATCAAGAAGCTTTGCCAGCATCTTAATGAATCTTCTGAGAACAATTCTCTTGTGGTTCAGCTGCCTTGTTGTAGTGCCCAGATCTCTCATTTTCAACTCTACCACTTACTTTTCCACAGACATTTGTCATTTGCTTATAGATAAGGCAAAGAAATGTGAAGTCTGAGAGTTGGTGCATGCCGTTGCTTTCCAAATCCCACACAGATTCTTCAAGCACTGTAGACCACAGCGAATTTCTTAGGCAAATCAATCTATTTTAAATGAAAAAAAAGAATCAGATGCAAAAAATGCTGGTGTAAAATTCTATACATTTATGATTAAAATGCTCTCATGGGATACAGAAACACACAGTATATGCTGCTCTCCAATTAGTCACAGGTTTGTTAAAAAAGTCATCCTGCTATTCTTAGAAACAGTTCTGAGAACATTTCTTTTGCTGTATGATCACAAATAAATCCTCCTTCATCTCAAAACCCACAAAGACTCAGAAGCCCTTTCTGTGCCACCTTCAAATTGATAAGGATACCCCATTCCATGATTTTGGATGAATCACTGTATCTTTTTGTGCAGGATTGTTACTATCACATAACTGCCACCTGGGTAATAGAAATCTGAAATGCTATCTCTTCTTATTGCTGGCTGAACAATCACCAGCTGGAAAAAGCAGTAGCTGGTACCAGGCAATACACAAAAGGCAGGAGAGTCAATATTCATCAGCCAATGTGATAAAGAACTGAGCTGGAGTATTTTTCTCTAGCTTCAAATAATTGTCTTTATTTTTCATACTACATTTTTAACAGGAGACTGAATAAGTGTATAGTCATTCATGTGGAGGCTCTTTACATGAATCATGGTTCTCAGGCTGCACCTTACAAGGTGTGATCAGCATTTAAAGTAAAATCCCTTTCCTCATCAGCTTGTCTGTGTAGAATATTTTAAGGAGACATCATGTATACAGGATATGACTTCTTCTACTTTTGTTTGTATCTGCTTGAAAGTGCTCTTGCTAGATTTCAAAACTGTCCCTGACTTGGCTTCACACCTTCCTGATTTCATATTCTGTCCTTCCCATCCCATTCATTTCCCAGTTTTAGGTTTTTCTCTCTCTTCTTTCTCTGCCCCTCTGTGAATAATTCCTCCATATGTACTACACATCCTTTCTTCCAAACAAATGTGGTTGGTAACTCTTATATGGAAACCAGAATTGGTGAAAACTAGAGCAGTGCTCCTGAAAAAGCTACAAAATTTTGACATTTTCCAAATGGTTTCACTGAAGATCTCAGTTTCTACTTTAAATACACTGTCTGTGCAATATACGATTCAGTATATTGAATATATATATATATATAAATCTATCAGGCTTTGTAATTCAAAAATACATGAATAAACAAGTTCCTAACAATCAGAAAGAGGAATTGTATCTTCACAGAGAACAGAAATGTCCACTAAGACTAGCAGGTACACTAACTGTCCCTTAGACTTCCATCAGACTCTTTGCATGAGAAAGCCTTCCGTATTAAAGCTATTCAATCATACAGTGCAGAATATTCCTGTGAGGCATCTGGTTAGGGTTTATTTTACTGCTTCCATGTTGTGCTATTTTGGCAGGACCATCATTAGGCTTTTGAGGTCTGAAACAAGCCTACAATAAAACGCTATTTTTTTAGCATAGTTCTGAAACACTAACAGTATGAAGTCCATCAGTGCCTCCTCATACACCACAAGTTAGGAAATGGTGTGGGATCACAGTTGCCTGTTGCTATTCTCTTCGTGTCATTTGTAGTTGGGTTTTTTTGTTTTGGTTTGGTTTTTATTTTTATTTTTATTTGCAATTCTTGTATTTTCCACAGAGGAGGGTGAGCTACCAGAAACCAACACACAAAAAGCTATTCAAGATACATGACAAAGAGACCAAAAAAATCTGGAGAAGAGACTGGTCTGAGGAGAGCAGTGCTGTGTTCTTTGAGAAGTAGGCAGTGAAATGTACTGATAAAAAGTAATGTGTGCCAATTCTTCTTCCTGTTGTTTGAAATGCAGTATTAGATGCTATCTGAGATTAGAATAGACACAAAACCAAATCTACATATGCAGCTAATTTAATCAAAGGAATGGGAGGGATGACTGAACAGATCAAATGCCAAAACCATAATTTGCCACAATAAAAAGTGTGGAGCTAGGAGTGGAGTGGGTAAAAAATTTAGTCCATGTGGTCTAATTACTGATGTTCAATGTCTTTGTCATATGCCAATCACAGGGAGATGCAACTGCAAGTAAGTTGTCCAGGTTGAACTTTCTGATGGTTGCTTTCTCCATATTTCTGTTAAAAGAGTGATAAATCACCATGAACTGCATGTTACTGCATAACATTTTCTTCTTACTCAAGGAAAGGCTGTGCCTCCAGTCCCATTCAATTAATATAGAGCCTATGGAACGAAGGACAAGAGGGCATGGGGTGTATCTTACTGCTTGCCTGTGGCACCTAGAGGGGTGCTTTAAGCAACATAATTTTTCTTTTGATCTGGCAAAGATTCAGTAGTAAAACCACAAGGTACTTGTGAGAGCCCTTGGGTCAGGGCAAGCTTCCTTCTGATGGGACACATGCATGAGGCCATGCTGAGCTTGCCCAGGGAAAGTAGAAGTTCCCATGTTCAGGGAACTGGGCCAGGTGAGCTCTAGAAAATGGACCTTGCAGTTACAGAGAGGCTGGTGAGATATTTACCCACTGACCATAACTGTTTACAGTATCCCAGATTCTCTTGAACTATAAAATAAGGATTGTGAAACACAAGGGCAGACCCTTTGATGCAGTTCCTCTCGGAGCAGAAAGGGAAAATGAGCAGGAGCTATGAAACAACCTACAATTCGTGGGGTTAGCGTTCAAATACTGCTTAAATAGTTGATACCATTGCGATTAATTCTCATGAGCTATAACTTCAGCTTGGGCACCATGTGGCATGGAGACAGTGCCGGCAGTCTTTTCCTCAGGATTCAATTTGGCACAGGTGTGCGGGATGGAGGATGGAGGGGCCGTGGGACCAAACCGGATTGTAACACAACACAGGTGAGCTGCGCTGTGAACAGCTTGGTGTTCGTCCTCCAGGTTGTCTCATTGTTCTTATGGTGCTTTATCACATCTGTGTGGGATGTGTTTTTCCCCACTATGAGAAATAAATTTATCTTGCAGTACTCTTATTACTCAAATGGGGTGGGGCATACATGTTTAGTATCAGTGCTGGCATTTTTGGAAAGCTTTCTAGATTATGTTTCCTGCTGTGTTCAGAATTCTCATCTGCTCAATAAAACAGTTTCTACCCCTGTTCACCCCGCCAGGCAATCACAATTGCCAATTTTCAAATCAAAATACTCCAGCTCTTTTGAGCTTCTTCCTCTTAGAAAAAGCATATCTAGTGCCAGTACTAATAATTAGATTTAGTGCCAAGCTTCTGCTTGGTTCAGTCACACATTTTAAGCAAACTTTCAGAACTGAGTAAAGCATTAACCACACTTATTCTACTATTAATTTTTTAGTGAATTATTCAATAAGTATAAAGCAATAATTGGCTACTGTATGTTGTGACAGATAGCCTCCCCTCCGCTAAGCCACAAGTATTCCGACTCAGGTTGTTAATGTATTGTTGTACAGATTTTTTTTCAGGTAGGCCAATAGCTGACATCTCCACTTATGGGCAAGAACATTTTAATCCACATAAGGATTAAACATCCAGCTGATGTTTACATGAATTTTAGCAGCAAATTCAACAAAAGCAAGATTAGCTCTTAAACAAACCATTGGAAATCTAAGCAAATGCACTTTTACTAACCAGATTTTAATGACTTCTGTGTTATTGGTTGCAGATAAGTTCAAGTCCATGACAGGACAAGTGTCTGTCATTTAGCCCTCTAAGAAAAGTGTTTGTATACAAACTGCAATTTGCACCTCCTCACTTCAGTAAAAACAATATGAATAGCTCTGATCAGTGCAGGGAACTATGTTGTGCTTCAGAGCAGTCTAACTTATTGCCAAAAGTCTAATTTTTAAAGGAACTCAAATAACTTAGAAATAACTCTGCTTACTAGGTAAGAAAACCCCATGCCATGAAAACTTGAAGTAACAAATGTATTCCCTGGCTGAAAGTTCTAAGTTTGCAGGGAAATTTAAGTAATATCTATAATTTCATGTAAAGTGGTTAAAGTATTACCATTATAGTTCCAAATGTTTGCCCTTCTGCATGAGCATAATAACAGTCAGACCTATACTGCTCAGAATAATTAAATCATATTGTGATGATACAGAGAATAAATATTGCAAAGAAAATCGTATGATTTCTTTCATTAATTGTGCATGGCATATTCTCTGGCTAAGTATAAGAATGTCAATGAAATGCAAAACACTTTATCATGCACATATTACATATGTTAAGTGAACCAAAACCTGATAATCTAATTAACAATTGTCTTGCTTTATAAAAGACCTTCACTACCTTTTAGTATGTTAAAAAATACAGTAAAGATTTCCTAAGTTTCAAATCCACATTTCATGCAGCAAGCAGGGAATGACTCTGCTTGTGTGACATACTATTATCCTGGAACTTCTGCTTCCTAGCAAAGATCAGTCAGATTGGTTGTACTGGTGACTGAAGTGTTGCAAATGTAGGGAGCCATTTGCAGACTGGCTATCTGTGCATATTTAGCAGCTCTTACCTTAATGTATGTGTACGTTTCTGTGCACAGACATGTGCACACATATGTTTGACCAATAGAAGATGGAGAGGAATGTTGCAAGTAACTTGTAAATACGTAACTTGAGAGGACAACTGCATACAAAGAGAATGTTACCTTAAAGGCAATGCAAAAGCTACATCTATAGCTTTGCTGTAGTGGAAGCAGCTGTGTTGACTGTGTATTTTTTACAATGAGGATAGCAATGTTCACATAAGCTCCCTTAAGGTAGATTTAAACAAGCTCATTGAAGGAGTTTGTGTGCTGTAGAGAGTTTATGCTCACTGTTAACCTGAATTAACTTATTTTTTAGTGCTGAGGAAAAGAGAATCAATGTAATTATATCAAGTTTGGAATAGCAGCTCTCTCCACTTAGGCACAGGTAACAAAATGCTGAAGGTAGCACAGTTACCAAGGGTTTCAGGAACTGCTTAATTTTGGTTAAAGGCTGGAACATAGGTTATCTGATTCTATTAATGAATGAAAACAATTTCAGGCCAGTAATATATATAAAAAATCCAAAACCAAAACCAAAACAACAAACCAAACCAAAAGCCTTTTTCATAGTAAAACCGGTCATGCTTTATAACTGAACACAAATATATTGTCAGCTATTGCATGACTAATGATGTAGTTCTGAAATGGAACTTTTGCCTAAAGCAACATGACAGATAATGAAGATGCAAAATAAGTAACGGTAAAACCCCCCTTTGTTTGTGTGTGAATTTGTATGTTTTATCCCATAAAGCATGTAATATAATCGGAATAATGCTTGCCATAACTTTTCTTCTTGAAGTCCTGTTTGCCATTCCTTTTTCTCTTGAGTAATGATTTACACTTGAGCTAACTGAGTGCAGAGAGCATAAAATAACATCTCCACATTTAGGAGCATTTTATACCCAATTTAGGCTGGCATTTGTGGAATTGCTATGCAAGAAGAACAATGAGTGAAGCTCTTCAACTGTAAAAATGGATGATTCAGCAAACTGTTACTTATATGAGTCATCCTTACTCTGCTGAGCAGATTTTTTATCTTAATCACTGTCTACACCATCCTGAGAAAGCATCCTGAAGAAAAGCTGTCAGAAAAGTAACTCCCGCCCATTGCACCCCTACTTTGCAGGCAAAGAGTACGTATTACCTACAGTCAGCTTGTTGGGATCTAGCTGGCAGGTTATAAACAGGCTGTGTTCAAAATCAGACATGTCTTGCTACAACAATATCCATATTTTCAGGTTTCTTGTTCTCATATGTAAACCCAGTATTGGCAAATTAATCTGCAGCACAGAATGGTTTTATTTAACAAATCTCTAATTTATTACTGAGACAAAGTCCATTTCTACCAATCAACTTGAACAGTTAGTCTGATGACCTTGTCTTTGCATAGAAGTACTAAGTGAAGGACTTCTTATGCATGTCATATAGCATGACAGGACAGGAAAGCGAGAAGAAAAAGTTCAGAAAATATTTTAAATGCTTTTTAGGGCCAGATGTATTTGCTGACTTCTGACAATTTAACTCTTTAGCTACAGAAAAGCTTGATTGTCCTTTTTGTAAAATACTTTCTGGCATGACCTCCATGTAAACTGAATTCCTAAATCAGTTGTTGCTTCCGTATGACCAAAACCTATCCGTTGAAATTGTGGCTTTTATTCTCAGATAAAACTTCAGATAGAAGTTTTCTATCCGGGTCATAAAAAGTTCAATCCTAAATGAGAAACTTTTTGAAAGTTGTGTCCAATTACAAAGCAGTAATTTAGGTCAGCATGGCTGTGTCACCAATTTGTAAGGCAAGATGATGCAAGGACTGGGTAACTGAGTTCACTACAGAAACGGCATTTTTAAAAAAAGTTAGCCTACTTTCCCAAGGTTGGTCATTTCTATATTTGTTGAATTATTTACCCTAGTAAAGAGCACTGCTCAGGCTAAGATTCTTTGGTTTCTTATCTACCCTATTTACATAATTGGCAATGATCTGCATGTGCAAAGCAGCAAAGAATTCATTCACTGTCCTGTGTTGAGAGGCATCTGCCAGAACTGCATGTTGCCTTTTAAAGTGAAGGTACTTTTTGATTAAAAAATACTTTACTTGACAAATTCCAGTCTTAATCCTACAAACATACATACCAAATGTGGAAACCTTTTAAATACTCTGACATTTCATTTATATGCCAGCATTAAAGGGGAACAAGGCCATCCATTTTGCTGGAACTCATCAGATAGACTACTCCTCCATGCCATACATCAGCTAGCAAGTATGTCTGTCACTCATGAATGGATAATTATTGGGAGGGCAACAAATGCAGTTGAGCCAGTTTTGACACCCACAAAAATGCTTTCTTTTTGTGCCTGTGATGAATGGCACATCAGAAAGCTTTCTTCTTTTCCTTCATGGTTGGCATCCTACTTCTTACCTAGATGAGTATATATTGTACATACCTCAAGCTTACAAAATATCCAGCTTTAAAAATCTGTTGTCTTACTACCTAAATAATAGTTTAGAATAGTCATTAGGCTGAGTCCAGAGGAGGTTGCTTTTTTAAACAAACATCTCTGAGCAAAAGTCTTTTGCTTATATTCAGTACAATCATTAGAGTAATACATTTTCAAAATCAAGTACTGATCATATTCACGATAATAAAACTCAGGTACTATAGAAATGTTTTATGGATTTTTCTTGTCATACTTCTTTGTAAAGTTGAACACCATTTTAGAGCTGGGCAAATTGTGTGAGAAAGATAAAGTGACAAGACTGAAGCCATGAAAACAGCTACGCAGAGACAGAAAACAACTAAAGCTGTCAATGTTGCAGTACTTTAGCCACATTGATAAGGGATTTGTACCATAGAATCACATAATGGCTTGGGTTGGATCTTTGGGACCTTAAAGATCATCTAGTTCCAACCATAGTTCCTTTAGTTTGAGGGACACATTCTACTAGACCAGGTTACTCAAAGTCCCATCCAACCTTGCCTTGAATATTTCCAGGGATGGGGCAGCCACAGCTTCTCTGGCCAACCTATGCCAATGTCTTGCCACCCTTGCAGTAAAGAATTTCTTCCTAATAGCTAATCTAAACCTTCCTTCTGTTAGTTTAAAGCCATTCCACCTTGTCCTATCACTACATGCCTTTGTAAAAAGTCCCACCTCATCTTTCCTGTAGGCCCCCTGGCCTGGAAGGCTGCTATAATTTCTTCCCAGAGCCTTCTCTTCTGCAGGCTGAACAACACTAGCATTCTCAGCCTATCTTCATAGGAGAGGTGCTCCACCCTTTGATCATCTTATCTCGTGGTAGTTTACCAAGCAGATCCCTGAAGAGGACAAAGTCTGCTCTCCTCAAGTCCAGGGTAGTGAGCTTGCTGTGCACCTTCCTCGCTGCCCTAAGGATCTTGAACTCCACCATTTCACTGCAGCCAAGGCTGCCCTTCATCTTTACATTACCCAACATCCACTCCTTGTTGGTTAGAACAAGGTCCAGCATAGCCCCTCTCTTCATTGGATTCTCTGTCACTTGGAGAAGGAAGTTATCGTCAGTGTATTCCAGGAACCTCCTGGATTCCCTACTGTGTTGCCCCTCCAACAGACATTGGGGTCATTAAAGTCACTCATGAGGATGAGGGCTTGCGAATGTGAGGCCACTACTATCTGTCTATAGAGGGCCTTATCCACTTGGTCTTCCCGGTCAGGCAGCCTGCAGCAGACCCCCACTGTAATGTCATTTCTCCCCACCTTCCCTTTAATCCTGACCCATAAGCTCTCAGTTGGCTCTTAATCCATCCCCAGGTGAAGCTCCATGCATTCCAGCCAGTCACTGACATAAAGAGTAACATCCCCTATCATTTTTGATAGAAGAGATTCAAACATTGGGTTCTGCTCTGAGCTTTGGAATTTTGAGTTGTGATCTCAGCTGAGATCAGTCTCTAACTGATTTATGGTTATTTAATACTAGGCTATCTTTGGAAGACTGAAAATATACATACTGTGTCTCATATATTGGCTAATACCGAAACATGCTTGAAAAGACAAGGAAAAGGGGGTAGCTTAAGAGAAAGGTGAACACAGCTAAAAAGAAGTCTTTGTGTTTATTAAATTGGGGGCTAGAATACAACTATGTCCCACCAGGTGACAGGTCACATTCTCCTTCAGATGAGGTGATTCTGGAAAAGAACGAAAAACGGACAAAGGGAAAACTTCATTCAGAGAAATAAAAAGACCACTACTTAAACACCAATTTCAGGCAGAGATGAGTCTGACAGAAACATATCCACTTTATCCCAGAGAGCCATTTATGCCAAGTCTTTGGAAAAGGGAAAGCTGAAGATATTGTAGCCGCTGAAGCTACTCTCTGACCACATGGGAGTTCTCTTTATATAAAGCCTATCAGCAGTTAAAACTGTTTTGTCTCACTGGAGTACTGCAGACGTGCTAAGCTGGCCTCAGGGTCAGTGTCTTCATATTACAGATGAGAAATTCAGAGCCTTCTCAAACTATAACATCAAGTAAAGAAACCTGATTTGTGGCCTTCATAAATCCAGTCTTCTATTTAAAGAAGAAAAAGGCTTTCAGATTGGTTAACCATGCCAAGGAGGGATTTGGAAATACCAGAGTAGAAACCTCTGGCATTACTCTAGTTCAAAAAGATAATTGTTAAGTAAACAGAACTTTCAAAGCAAGAGCTTTGCTCTACATAGCAAATAAGCACTTAATCAGGCATGTAAATGGAAGAGAGGCATCTCAGGTATTTTCTGAAGGTAATTTAGGGGCACTTAGGACTGCTGTTATGTGCTACAGTTGGTACCCCTAGTAGATTTATAGAAGTGGTCAAAAGAGATTTTGAGAAACTAGATAAAGGTTCTTCAGAGTTGCACAGAAGACTGAAGACCATCCTGGGAAGGTCAAAATTGATGGGTAGTACTTCAGATTTATTATTCCTTGTTACTTCTGGAAATAAAGGGCTCTGATTAGTCCAGTGTTTGAGAAACATGGAAAGATTCTTACTAAAGCAGAAAAAAGGTAGTAGGAAAAACCACAGAAGCTGTGTAATAAAGAATTGAATTGAGCATGTGTATATTTGGAGTTCTGTATTCAGAAAGAAAAGAAGGCAACAAAGGACATGAGGAAGTACTGGGAAGAGAACTAAAATATTTTGAGGGGAATTACTGTTGCTCGTTTGTCTTCCTCAGCTGGTCAGGCTGCTTTTGGAAGAATTACTGAGAACATGCATCACAAGTTATGTCTCTATCACTGCAGGGATCCTGCTTAAAGGTGGACTTCACACATGTATTTGGTCATGTCTGTTGCTAGAGTAGGTATGGTTAAGAAAGATGGGGTCCTAGCTGAGCAGGAAAGTAGCAGCACGGGGACTGGCAATGCCTTCTGACAGGGGAGCACTGAAGGCTGTACCCTTGTACTTCCCCTCTTCCACACGGAGGTGCCTACGGGTCTGTACTCCTAGCCAGCCGACCTACCTTCACAACTCCGCTGGGTTTTGGATACTGTTACTGAAGAAGGAAGAAACACGATTGTTCTACATGAAAAAGACTTGTTCTCTGGTATTTCTCCAGTCATACACAGTGTAAATTCACTTGGGCAGTTGAGGTATGACTCTGGAAGCCACTTCATCATGTTCTGCGTTTCCTGTTTAACAGTGGTCTCCACCAGCTTCCACAAATACTTAACAGGATGCAATTGAAGTATGTTTTCCTGTGGATACTCTGAACATATTTAGAATAATCACATTAGTGATTTCCCCACCTTTTTTTTTTTTTCCCCAAGTACTGTGAGGGAAAGTGATCTCACTACCAAAATTGGACAGGATTTGTCCAATTTGTATTTTTTCCAAATTTTGACTTATGCATCCATAAAAAGAAATTAATTCTAAAACTAACAGAACTTTCTTGCTAACTATTCACATTTCCAAATGGAAATAAATTGCTTTTAGAGACTGTCTCCCAAATGAAGCTAAATTCACTGGATAAATTAAATGACATTTTTCACGTCTCTTCAAATAAAAGTATCTTTTGTTAAAAAAAGAAAAAAAAGAATAATAAATACAAAAAAGAGCACTTAGAGTAGAAACAAACATTTAAAGCCAGGCTGAGACTTCAGCCCATGCAATAAAAGGCATGTACCACCAATGCAGGATAATTCAGTGGTTCTTAAAATTACAGTCTACTATAGTGTGCCAATCATTTTCTAAATCTGCCGTCAAAACCACATACCTCACTAAGAGAACTTTTTTTTTAAAGGCAGCAAACCTGTTATTTTCATGACTTAAAGCCATATGGTCTCTCTCAGACTTTCCTCTGCAGCACAAATTCACTTGTAATATTGAGATTAATTCTCTGTTCAATAAATGCTTGTAAATCACACCTTTACCCGTCTGCCATCCTGTGTCAAAGAAGTGCCACTCCTATATCTACAAACATTTCATTCACCTTGTTTTTTTGAGCCTTGCTCTCAGACTTCATTTTCCACAGGTTTTATTTTTATTGATTCTTTAGTTTCATGGCTGGTTGTCTTGTGTGTTCAGTGTCTTGCAGTGGATACACTAAAATGTGATTGTAATTGGTGAAGTCACTGCTGACCTGATTCAAGGTGGATTTTATGAAAACAGGCCAAATGATCCCATTTTAATAGGCAATAGATAATAGATCATCCCCCACAGAAGTACTTTGCATTGACATTATGCAGTCGTGCTTGTAAATATGTAAATATTGCTTTAAAATTTGTGATTAACTTTATTCTCACAAAAACTGGTTTGTCTGCCCAGGTGATAGCAATGTCCTGAGGTTGTTTGAAAAAAAGCTTATAGAATACAGTTCTATGTTGAATTTTGATTCTTCTTAAAGCATATTTTGGCAATTGTGAGTACCTTACAGTTTCCAGTCGCACACTGAGTGAAATAGGTAAGGTTGCTCTTTAGGGAGGAGACATTCCTTTTCTCTTTGTGTGTGTATGTACCTATACAGAGTGTTCCATAGTCCTTGGTGATGCCAGTCCTTTGCTGGAGCTCACAAAGCCAACTGTATAATGAAAATAATATGTCACTGGGAGGAGAATAAGGAACATAAATCAACATTTTATGTTCCTGATTACTTTTTTTAATAGATAAAGGTTGAAACTAAGTTGGCACCATGCTTAAAATATCCCAAGACCTGTTCTTGTTCCTTTTTTCAGAGGTCTTGTCGCTGTTATGTTAGAAGTAGAAACTACGGGCTTTACTTCCCATGTTGGTTTTCTTTGTTTTCTTTTTTTTTTCCTTCCTTTTTGCTACATAAAAGGCTGCTGACATTTCAGATGACAAATCTAGTTTCCTCCAGTTCTCAAAAGAGGAAGCCTGACTTCAGTGAGCATGTGAATCAGATACTGCTGCCAAATGGAAATGGTGTGTTTTTGGGCTAAAGCTTCTAAGAAGGGATCCTGTATTAGCAGCACTGAGCTTACTGCATATCCTGAACACAAAGCCAGGTAACGACCTTCAAATCTGAATATACAGAAGGTACTTTTACTAGCAGGTCTCCCAATTCCAACAAGAAAAGAGGGTTTGGCAGCTGAATTAGGGAAGTTCTGCAAACAATCCCATGTCCATTAGACAAGGAAAAGCTGCACCAAGGTAAAAAAGGACAATATAGGTGAGTGTTAAATGGGGTGAATGTTACTTTTTTCCTGTCCTTTTAAGTGCTGAGAGGAGTCATTGGATAGATAAATTAAGTCACAAGCCACAAGGATCATTTGGTGACTCCGTCTACTTTCTTAAAGCTCAAGTGACAGGGAATCAGGAGTTCAGTGAGTTTGTTAAATTTTACAGATAAGGCACCCATTAGTTTCACGAGCAAAACCTTTTGGTATTTGAAGAGGGAAAAATTCTCTTCTAGTGAAACAGCCTGCACTGTTTCTCTATCATTTGTCTCTACAGAGTTCCCTTTCACAAGCTTTACTATGACTGAGATGCAAATGAAAAGACAGGGTGGAGAAACATAAATTATGACCTATGACAGAGAATTTTAAAGCAGAGGGAAACTTAAATAAAAGTGTAAATAAAAACAATGCAGTGTAAATAAAAGTAGAGGTCACATCCACTCAGCACATTCACTGTTGTTTTTATTGGAGTGACAAGGGACTCCAGCAGAAGCACGGATTTCCGCTGCGTTCACTGCTGCTCAAAGACAGAATGTAATGGGTATTTCTGCCACCAGGAGCTTCTAAGTACAGCCTAATTTTATTCAGCATCTTTACAGAAGAATGTGTTCTAAAAGAAAGTCGCGTTTCTTTGGAAGAGTAAGAACACCATAGAATATTACGTACTGTCTTAAAAGGAATTGTGTCAGAAATGCTTTCACTGATTCCATTGCAAAGAGAACAAATTTATATCTTTTTTTTTTCACACAGATCCCTTTAGATATCATGTTATTTTCAGTACTCAGGAAAATACAGTCTTTTCCAACTCCCTTTTGAGAAAACTGCATATAATTATGGGACAGCACTGAGTGGCCTTTGAGCAAAAGTGTCCAGCGCGTTCTGAAAAAAAAACTATACAATGTGCAGGACACTATACGAATCATCTTTATTATCACAAAAGGAAACATCCAGTTAGAAACAAACATCTGAAATTTTGAGTGAGGTCATGGTAGACCACAGAGATTGCTAAAGTGAGGAAAAATCATAATAACATTCTTGTGTTAGGCTGGTATACCATTTAGTACCAGTTCAACTGTGAATCAGAAAAATGTTACTTGCAAATAATGTTTTTACTTTAGTGGTCTGACTACAGTTACAAAGTAACTGTGAATGGCAATCTTGACATATAAACGGTTAGCAGATATGACAATCTTGGCATATAACTGCTTAGCAGGTATTAATTCCAGAGTTTAGGCAGCTGGCTGGTGCAACCCGATATATTTTGTAACTAGTTTTCCATATAAAATGTCTCACAGAAGGCTTCACAGCTAATCATCCTTTGTGTATGCATACACAAGAGGATAGCAGTTGCAATATAATCCACATTTGGCATATAGAGGCATAGTACAGGCAGAGGCCAATGAATTAGGATCTACTGTAAAAGCAGACACTTGTAAACAGCAGTTAATTAAGAGTTTATCATCATGCCACTATGCACAACAAACCCTAATATTTCAGCAAAGCATAATAGTGTGTGCAAGTTCAGCTGTCATAGCTCATCAGATTGGAGGCTTATGTGAGGTGAGGATGTGACACTGCACTCAGCACTGCACTGTATGTGGGAGTAGCAGGGTAGAGTATGACAGGATGGTTCTGCTGTAAATTCTCATCACAGTTTGCATTTTTCAGAATTAAAACCTCACAAAAATGCCTCTACCATGCAACCATTTACTTTTAGTAAGGTAACCCACTGTGCCCTTTTTCCTAAAAACAGAAAGCAAGAACTGAGTATAATATGAATTAATATGAAAATGTAATTAATATGAAAAAGCATCCTACAGCATCAGAAGGCAGATGATTTCACAACACCAAAGAAGCAGCTGAACAAAAGAACAACATCATCAACTGTTGGTGGACATTCAACAATGTGCAAGTGATGTGACAGTACAAAGTATGTAAGCACATCATTCAGTGGGAGAACCATTGCAGAACTGAAGTGGTACTTCTTAGACCAATATCAAGAACTCCGATTTCCTTCCATTTTCTGTTAGTCCTACAGAACTGTCATTTTCCTCACCACAAAGTAGCAAAGACTGCACAGCAATGATATCAAATCATAAAATCACAGAATGGTTTGGTTGGAAGGGACCTTAAAGATCATCTAATTCCAACCACACTGCCACAGGCAGGGACACTTTCCACTAGACCAAGGGTGCTCAAAGCCCCATCCAGCCTGGCCTTGAACACTGCCAGGGATGGGACAGCCACAGCTTCTCTGGGCAACCTCTTCTAGTATCTCACCACCTTCATAGAAAAGAATTTATTCCCAATATCTAATCTAAATCTCCCCTTATATATGAAATGGATACTTTCTATTTAACACTTCAACTTACTATCCCTCCATTATAATCACTAATTACACAGCTTAGGGCTCATTCAAAGCCTCACAGCTTTGCCATATTGCTGAGGGGTCAGCTGGGACAAAGTCAAAGTATACTGAATGATCAGACTTCTGTCTGGCAGTAGTGAGTCTCTAACTGTCTGATATCAGTATGATTACATAGTCTTGCCTCCATGTCTTCCAGATCTGTTTTCTCAGGATTAGAAGAAGATTTGTTACTCACTAGACAGAAAGTGCTGCTGAAATCCAAAAGCTCTGAGGGAACTTGAGGAGCCCTTCATCTGGAGAACCTTCTTAAAGAAAGGAAAGAGACTGTCCTTTCTCTCAATGCAGAAAGTAGACCTGATGGAGCCATTCGTCTTTTGAAAAGGGGAAATGCGATTGAGTTACGTCAGAATCAACTGACTGTAATTTTAAACCTTACAACATTTCTTAACAAGGACCAAATGTTTACAGTCTCTATCAAATGCAGGAAATGCTGGCCACCAAATGGGGATATTAGCACCCAAGTTCAAACCAGAATGGATAGTGGACCTGTGGAACTGGATGCTGGAAGTTTACAGGATTTCAGAGAAATGTTGGCTAACTGGCTCAGAGATCTGTTGGTGGATTACTGAACAAATGGCACCAGGCTTAGAAAGCCTTCCATTCTGAAAGAACTGAGAGGCTTAAGGGGTACTAGTGAGTATATGTTTCATCTGTTTTTACTGGGTTTTATGCATCTAGTTATTGACATTGTTGGGGATAGAATATGGGGCTAGACAAACCCTAGGTTCTTCTGTTCTTATGTAAAGAAATTTCTGAATCACCAACTGCTGGTTATCAGGATCTTCCAAATACCAGGGAACACTGACAATATACTCGTCCTGTTCCTACGTTCTTCTATAGGTTCCTGCTGTTGACCAGTGCTGGAGACAGGATATGGGGCTACATGGACCTTTGGATTTAGTGTACCTGTTCTCATGCTTAAGAACAGCAATCTAATTCAGGATACTACTCTACCAGTCACCTTTTTTTTATCAGGATTCTTCAGAGGCATCTTCTGGCATATCCTACTACTTTTCATCTGTCAAGTAATCTCTGTGGGTAATTCCAGAAATGGGAAGTAAAAACAGAGTACCTAGGAGAATGACTGTGATCATGGCTTGGTTCCACAGCTGCAGAGCTTTGAAACTCCCCCACTGTTCACGGTCTCACAGAATATAAGATCATTACAATTGGTCTCAAAGATTTTAAGAACAGTTGTTTATATAACAACCCTTTTATCTTCAAACAATGTCTTTTGGTCTAAAAACTGCACCTATGATCACAAATTTCTGCTTATTATGTGGCTTAAAATAAACAAACAAAGGACAATAGAAAAATTGCAGTAGGGCCTTTTGCTTAATTTCCTGAAAATACAGAAGTGACTTCTTGGTGGGACTTTCCAGACGTATGTACTCAAGTCAGTTTTCTCTAAAACCACAAGAATGTCTCAAAGTTTATGCCTGTTCATAATTGTACATTTTAGAACATTACTGATTCTCTGTTAGTCAGAACTTGATGAAATATTACAGGAATGTGTGCTTCATTTTTTTTTAATGCTAAAGCTAACAAAGGATGATTTTTAAAAAAATCAAAGTCAGGCATCTAAGCTCCTTTTCAAAAGTGAATTTTCCATACAGCAGCTTAAGTTCCAATGAAAATTAAAGTCATGTATTTGTGAGATGTTTAATCAAGGAAATAAATGTTTTAATTAACTGGGACTGTTTTTACACTGAAATGTAATGTCATCTAAGGTCACCAACTAAACTTGTAGGAAAGGGGTTTTTCTACCTATGTTAGTACTGCATGCAAAATACATGGTAAAAGAAATTACCAGAATGGGAATTTAAAATACAATTTTAATAATGTTAGAACGGAAACACTTGATCTTTCACCATCTTTTACATTACGAAATTTACTAACATCCATGCTTATAAACACAATGAGCCTGAGTAAAGGTTTCCAAAGGTACATGGTGACTTTCAATGACCATAAGCAACAAGGTAGCAAATATTTAATTTCAGCATCCTCTACATATCACTGCTTTCTTTTCACTGAGTTGTGGTGGAATGTGGCACTTCCCCATCTAATGAAGCCTATGTATTTTACATTCTGTCCATAAACATGTTGCAAGTAAGTTGTGGTAGCATTTTTCTGGTTTCATGTCAGACACTGTAAATGTGAAATGTGTCGAACTTTGTTCTCAATATGTAAAAAGCCTGCTCTGTATGCTCAAAACAGCAAGTATTCTGCAGTGTAACTATTTCTGTCATATGCATTTATTATTTCACTAAAGATAAGTAAAGATTTTGCAAGAAGGCACAATTAATGTAGTTTTACCAAAGAGGCTGCTAAGTTAAGTGGCAGAGATTTATTACACTAAATGTCATTGCTCACTAACATGCTTTCTAGAAGTTCATTTTATGTTTACCCACTGAAAGGAGTTCCTGGATTCCTTTAATAAAAATGCATTAGACACAAAAAAAACCCAACCAACCAACCAACCAACCAAAACCCAAAAAAACCCCCAAACAACCCAAACAAACAAACACACAAAAAAATCTTGAGATAAATGGGAAAGAGGGAGAGTGTAGGTAAAACCTCAGAACCACATGGCTATGCTCTGGAAGCACATAACAAGTGGCATTGCTTGGCAACATTAAAGTCCCTAGTCTAAGTAGTCTGCATCTGATTTTCTACATAAATGTTGCAAAGGCTGAGCTTCTAGTTTTCAAAAGGATCATGAAGAAGACAATTTCTCAGGGCAGGAAGAAAGGAAGGAACTATGAGCCAGGAAAGAGAACCATTAATGCCTTTTTTTTTTTTTTTTTCTTAAAATAGCACAAGGGAAATGGCAGCTGAGAGAAGTAATTAAGTCTAAGAAGCTTTTGGGAATTTGGATGGGAATTGATCAGTTCTGAATGAATGTATTTGTCAATTTTTGATAAAATTTGCTGGAGGAAGATGTGAAAGCACAGTAATTTATGACTCTGATAACGCAGGAGTGCTTACATTCAGTTTGCTATCTTAGTTCTGGCAGGCTACCTCTAATTTGTCATAAAATTCCAAGTAAAGCATGATTAGAAGGTCAGGTGTCAGCCAGAAAACTTGAGCCATTTTTGTAGGTTTCAGTATCAGTCCTGGTTTTAAGCACTGTAGAACATATGGCTCAGATTTTTGGCTATTTTACAAATATCCTGAGAGTACTTGGTACAGAAATGGTCTAGTTCATATGTGAGATGATAGACGAAAGAAAGTTTACTCTGAAATTCAGTGTATCTTACAGCCCCACTCCTAGAACAGACATCTGAAGTAATCAAGAAAGAGAACCTGCCTCCAGAGGAACACAGTGCAAGTTGGTCTCTTCTAAAATGAAACGGGACGGATTTTCCTGAATTTGCAAAGGAATGATTTTTTCAAGTCTATACATTTTTCATAGGTGTCTTGACAGAAAACACAGCTGTTGATGTTAGATTTTGGTTTCTACATGCTCACTTAAACAGGGAAGCAAGTAGAGTGGTGAATGGGCTTGTATTTGAATAGCTAAGACAGAGGTGATTCTTAAATACAAATTTTGAAAATACTGAAAGCGGAGCCTTTTAAGAAAGTGTTGCGAAAATTCTTCAGTACAGTGGTTATGTAACGTACCTCAAGCATTTCCAGGAACCAGACGTGTGTACTCCTTGATGTCTGCTATATGTCCTTCATAGAACAAGTATGACTTGTCGACAAGTGACTTAGCTTTTAGTCACACGTTTACCATTTCATTGAAGAATGCTGAAAATTTGACAAGAAAGCACAAACAGGATGCTATCTGCACATGTAACATCCAGGATTTTGTCTCTCCACATAAAAGCCTCATCTAATATTTTTTTATAATGTCTACCAATGGCTAGACACAGCCATACAGAGCATATGTCAGTAAATTTTCTTACCAACAATATGTGGCATGCTGAAGTCTTCAGATGCTAGAATCAAGATTTTCTCTGTTACATAGTGTGACCATTTATTCCTATATAAGACAAACATGAATAGCTACCAAACAAGATTTTACTTTGATCACTGAATACAGAAATCCATAATGAATTTTTGCTCTGTCTATTGTTACGTTAAATTTCCATTCAATCCATATTGGGAACTCTTTACTCAAGGAGAGAGAAGCGAAACTTCTGGAGCCAAACTGAGGCAACTTCTAATAGATTATCTGTGCAGATGACTGTGAATTTGTAGCCATCCAGCCCTGTCGATTATTCAAGGCAAAGTGAAAGAGACCCTCAATGCATGAAGACAAAACTTCTTTGCATGTTCTTGCATCCATCTTTACTACCATGCTGGTGAGTGTTCTTGGTAGCAGCTGCAGAAGTGGCCTCAAGGAATATTATGCTGCTCCTCTGCGTTATCTTCCTATTAGTTTTTTATAGAGAAATCCAGAGAGGATTGTGATTCAGAGAACAGCTGCTTCCTTGATTCGCCTCTTCCTGTTCTCACTCAAAGGCTGATGTACGTAAGCAGAAGGGCATTGGCAGGGTCGCAGGCAGGGAGGGGTGGAAGCCATGCCCAGAAATAAGTACTGCTTTCCTCAAAACACAGGCGGAGACACACTTAAAGATACCTGCTGTTTTTTGTATTCAATTCATAGAGGAATTTGGCTTGAGTGCAGCATAAAGGTTTTTGGACACTGAGTAATATCCCAATTCCAAAGTAAGAAAGTAAGAGGAAATAGTGTTTTTATATCTAATGACTCCTACATGTTAAAATATCTATGAAAATTTTTGATACAATTAATAAGGAAACATACACTAATTGTTCAGAATGAGAAATCATCTAAAAATCTTCATGAAAATCTGGGTTAGAGTGTATAACCCACTCAAAATATGATTTCCCTATGCTTCACCAGCACCTGGAATCTAGTATATTTGAGTACCCATGGTGGGCAGAATTGTTTAATTTAGCTTTCTATATACAGCCTGTAGGTTAGGAACAAGAGACAGTACTCTGCAATTTTAGTGATTGTTGTCTGTTTACCATAATTACAGAGGTATTTTAAACTTCCACATTTTGTTGTAGGCATAATATTAGGTAGGGAATAGCAGCAGAATGTTTTGAGTAATCTGTTATTGTGGACACATCCTGAAGTCTAGCTGATGCTGTATTTAGTCACTATGTGGTTAAATGAGACTAGACTGAGGATGTTATTTTTTTGCTTTGTGTTTGAAGTTGCAAACGTTGATTTTTGCAGTCTGAAATTGCTCAATTAAAGGAAATAATAATCTCAGATTATAATTCAAAGCTATGCATATGCACACAAAAGCAGATTTTTCTTTTTACTTTCTGGTGACTAGTTTATATTGCTGTAGCACACTATAATTCAGTTAAGTTTCTGTTGAAGTAAAGCTGAACAATATAAAAATATGAATTCACATCCAACTCCAATACAACCTTTATTATGTAAATATCCTTAATATATTCTTTATATATATGTATCCAGATCCTGCATGCTGACCTTGTTACTGCTAAATACAATCAAACAGAAAACACTGTAAAGGAACAGAAGTTTAAGAGAATTGTACATAAATGTTATTCAGCAGGTATATTTAAAATTATAAGTCTTTTAAAAAGACCTGTACAGCTTTAAAAAAATATATTTGAATCAGTAGTACTCCTGGATGCAAGGACCTGATTTAGCATTTTGCGTTAAACTGTGACTGCCGTAACATCATCTTAGTTTTGTGGCTACTGTAAGTCGCAGTGGTAATTACAGCCACTGTTCAGGGAAGTTCAGGAATTCCTTTTCTACAGGATCAGGAGGCCAGAGACACAGAGGGATAGGGAAGGAAACTGAATTATGCTGTTTCCTCTGCACAAGACAATACAATTCATAAATTATAAGCATTATTTGCAAAAAGCATGGGTGGGCTGTGAAACAATTTAGATTAATTTTGGGCTAAGGCTGAAGTTCTGTTTTTATCAAAGATTCCATTTATTGCACTGAAGCCAGAAAGGTACCCTGAAATTTTGTGACTAAGGTTTACTGAGATGTGAGATTAATAAGCGTTTATACAATTTTGTTATATGTGTGGACCCTACGCCTATATAAGGTCTTGTTTGTTTCTATTGTAATTTTTTTTTAATTTTTTATGAACAGCGTGGTTGGTCTTAGTAAGACGTACAACATGTACCTTTCTTAGGACACAAAGGGTCACCCACAGAAACTCTGGCTTTCAAACACAGAATTCAACGTCACAAAATGTAGAGAAATATTATTTTGCAGCCACCAGTCAGTGCCTCCAGATATTATTTTTCCTGAATTTGTCATGACTTCTTTGCAAGAAATTTCCCTCCCTGTTTCTCTACCAGTAGAACAGTTCACAGGGATGCTTCCTAATCCACACCAGGCAAAACCAGGAGTTAGCTCAAGTGGGCTGTCTATTTTTAGCACTGTGAGTTAGGGAATGTTCCAAGGAACCTCTCTGCTGACAAACTGTGAGGATCAGCAACCTTAAAAACAAGAGAGGTGATGCAGCTAGAGACATAAAAGCTACGTAACAGAGTAAGAATTGTGAATTGCTCCTGCCCTATTCAAAAGAGTGCAAGTCTGCTGCATAAGTCACATAGGTACTCCTCAAAATTTTACCCTTTGTTAACAAGAAATCATCCATGTTTCCAGGAGACCCAAGCACATTAATTATGGGAAGATCCTAGACATTCCAGGAGCACATCTGTTTTATTCTAGCTTATAGTATGTAGTCACTCCAAGCGACCGTTCTAGAGATAGTCTGAAACAGTAACTCTTGAAATACACACAGTGTTTCAAATCCTCAATACCAATTGTTCTCCATATCCCTGCTCCTTTTTGGCTTCTCCACTTACTTGTAGCAACTTCAGCTCTGAACAAATCAGAATTGTTTTGTCAGCTTTTTTTCAAAAATAGTCTTTCCAAATTCAATTTAGACAGCTGCTCTACCAGATTTGCTTCAGATTTATGCCCTAACCTTTTCTTCTTCATCCACGAGCCTCTAGGCTCTTTTAGTCACTCATGAACCCTATGATCTCTGGAGATCTATCTGTGCTCCTAATCAAAACAGTCAACTGTCTAGTAAAGACTATGCGACATGCTCACAGAAGTTACCTTTAGGGATACTCTTCCCCAGTCACCTACATTAAATGAAGAGAGAAGGCCTCAGGAGTCAGGAGTGAGGATAATAAAGTGATAAAGTAACTAGAATTGTCAGCTGTTGAATGTCTAAATGTCAACCCCGTATTATGTATAGATGAGAAAATCCTACCTTCTACTTGACAGATAAAAAAGTGCTCTGCATTTTCAGTCCAACCTGCAGTAATAATTATAAACTGCTTTGTAAAGTGCAGGTAGCTATAATTATCCTCATAGCACAACTTGAGTAAATGAGGGCACAGAAAGATTTAATGCCTATTGGAAGATATGAAGTATGTCAGCATCAGAAAACATGGTTGATTGATGTCTGTGTATCATTTGACCCCCTTACAATGCATACCTTCTCAAGGCAAAACCTGTATTACAGTAGTTAAGACAAGAATACAGTTTAAGCTAAAAAAAGTTATCTGGCAAAGAGTTAGTATTAATCATGATTAATACTGCAGCCACCCTGATCCAGCTGTACCAATTTCAACATAAGATAAATAAAATCTTCTTCCTATATTATATGTTGGCCACACCCATATGACCTTGTAATGATCCCCTGTGCTGTTCAGTGGCTTATATACACCTTAGCAGAATCTCACAGAGTCACAGAATTGTTAAGGTGGGAAGAGACCTTTGTACATCATCCAGTCCAACCCCCTGCTCAAGCAGGGTCAATTACAGCAACAATTACAGTTGCTCAGGGCTTTGTAAAGGTCAGTTTTGAGTATCTCCAAGAGTGGAGATACCAGGACAAGACTCCATGACCTCTCTGTGCAACCTGCTCCACTGTAAAAAAGTTTTTTCTGATGTGTAAATGGAATTTTCTCTATTTCATTTCCTCCCCACTGCCTATTGCCCTTTCACTGAGCAACACTGAGAAGAAACTGGTTCTGTCTTTACTGCCCCTTGCCCCCAAATATTTATTGATAAGACACCCCCCGAGCCTTCTCTCTCTATACAGTTACCTGAAAAGAGGTTGTAGTGAGGAGGGAAGTCAGTAACTTCTCCCACATAACAAGTAATAGGACAAGAGGTAATGGCCTCAAGCTGTGCCAGAGGAGGATTATATTGGATATTAGGACAAATTTCATCACAGAGAGGGTGATCAGGCATTGGAACAGGCTGTTCAGGGAAGTGGTGGAATCACTGTCCATGGAAGTGCTCAAAAGCTGTGTAGATGAGACCCTCAGTGACATGGTTTAGGGGAGGGAGATCTTGGCAGTCCTGGGGTAATGGTTGCACTTGGTAATCTTAAAGGTCTTTTTCAACCTAGTTAATTCTATGATTCTGTGATTCTATGATTCTTTTCTCCAGGGTGAAAAATCCCAGTTGTCTCTGCCCCTCCTTGTACTGCAGATGCTCCAGTCCCTTAATCATTATCATGTCCCTTTGCTGGGCCAGCTTTACTAAACTCATGCCTCTTGCCAGAACTGGACACAGTACTCCAAATATGGCCTTAACAATGCTTAGTAGAGGGAAATGATCACCTCCATCAGTCTTCTGGCAATGACCTTCTCAGTGTAGCCTAGGATGTTGGATGTTGGTCTTCACTGCAAGGTCACACTGCTGGCTTGTCTTCAACTTCTTGTCCATCAGTATGGCCAGGTGCTTTTCTTTTAAATTGCTTTCCAGCCAGTTGTCCCCAGCTTGTACTGGTGTATGGAGTTATTTCTCCCCAGGTTTAGGAGTCTTCACTTCCCTTTGTTGAACTCTATGAGATTCCCATCAGCAGTGCAACAACCCAGTGTATTCTCTGCAAAGTTTCTGAGGGTACATTCTGCCCCATCATACAGACCATTAATGAAAATGTTAAACAATATGTGACATTAGCACTGATTTGTATGACCACACACTAGATTAATCTGAAAGTGGCTGCAATGGACTATAACAATTTGCTGCTGTTTGTGGTGAAAACCATGATTTTATGATTGCTTCTTAAAAAGGATGAAATGCTATCATTTTCCTGCACCACCCTCCCCTTTTTTTCCTTTTCCTTCCAAGGAAAATTCAATACAGTCCCATTCCTAGCTGAGTGAACTTCTTCATTTTTCCTTGTTCTTTTTCATGGTCCATCTCACTGCATTTGGCCAGCACACCAATGTCTACCAGCTGCTAGCTGTTTAAAGAAAATTCAGAGAAGAAGAGTCCATACTAAACCATTTCTCTGTCTTCTATGTAAACAGTTTGCATTCTGCACAAAAAATTCATTCATGGTGTAAAGGAATTGACGTCAGTTCTGTTACACCCAGGATGATTTTGGCCCTGCATATCTATTATGCAATACTTTCAGATGCACAATTCTGTGATGAACAAATGACTGCCAGATGTGAGAGTAGTGTTTTCTCCTTTTTTGAGGTCCATGAACAAGTTCCTCAGTGTATGTATATATAATTTAAGAATAACTATATGGAAAATATTTAAAATGCAAGATAGGAAATGATAACAAAAGAAACCCTACATTTATTGCTCTTAAAAAAAATAAAGCTTTTATAACTTCCTTTCAAACATGTGCTTTTCATTCCTGCCAGGCAGAAACTGTCAACTTTTACCAAACTAATGGTAAAAGTTTTGTGTGAGAAGCCCCTAGAAATAAGAGAAGATAAAATTGGTAACTTGGCCTTCTCCTGAAGTCATGATGGAATGCTGCATAAAGAGACCAGTAGTTAATAAATGTCACAAGGTGCGTGGAAGAATCCAGTGGCAGGAAGTTGTCCATCAGCTCTCCAAGTATATTCACAACATTTTTGAATGAATCATAGTAAACAACCACAAAGTTTTCAAAGGTGTATTTCTGCATTTAAGCAGAAATGTCCTGTGTATTCATTGTTCCTATGGATTTAATCTTGATTTCATGAGAGCAGGTCACTGCAATGGCATGCTTTTGCAAGGATACTTCACCAAATACTGTTTTCCTTCCCTTATGTTGATTTCTGCCTTTTATGACAAAAGTCTTGGATTGCTGGTTCTTCTTGAAAAGATTTTTCCGCCTAAACAACTCACTTGACAACTGCTTCTTTCACCTCCTGACTAGGATCCTAATGCTACTAGCCATTTACTGCAGAAAATAGATAGTTTAAGTGAGAAAAAGGATCCTTCCAGATTATGTTTTTACTGCATTTTGTTGAACTCTCACCTACTATAAATGTGTGTGATAAGCGAAAAACATTTATTGCTTTATCCTATGTTTTATTCCTTGTGCTTGTGTTGGGTTTGCTTGACAAGGTTTCAGTAGCAGGTGGGCCTACAGGTGTGGCTTCTGTGAGAAGCTAATAAAAGATTCCCATATGTCCAATAGAGCCAATGCCAGATGGCTCCAAGGCTGAGCCCATCAGTGACAGTGGTAGCGCCTGTGGGACAACATCGTTAAGAAGGGGACAAAACTGCTGTAAAACAGCAGCCAGAGAGGAGTGAGAATATGTGAGAGCAACAGCTCTGCAGACACCAAGGTCAGTGCAGAAGGAGAGGAGAAGGTGGTCCAGGCACCAGAGCAGATATCCACCTGCAGCCCATGGAGGACCAGATGCCACATCAGGTCGATGCCCCAAGGAGGCTGTGACCCCATGGGAAGCCAGCTCTGGAGCAGGCTCCTGGCAGGACCTGTGGCCCCATGGAGAGAGGAGCCCACGCTGGAGCAGGTTTGCTGCAGCACTTGTGACCCCGCAGGGGACCCATGCTGGAGCAGTCTGTTCCTGAAGGACTGCACCCTGTGGAAGGGACCCATGCTGGAGCAGTTTGTGAAGAACTGCAGCATGTGGGAGAAATTCATGAAGAACTGTCTCCCATGGGAGACACCGCACACTGGAGTAGGGGAAGAGTGTGAGGAGTCCTCCCCATGCAGAGGCAGCAACAGCAGAGACAATGTGGTGAACTGACTGCAGTCCTATCTCCCTGTGCTGCTGGATGGGAGGAAGTAGAGAATTCAGGAGTAAAGTTAATCCCGGGAAGAAGGAAGGGGTGGGCAAAAGTGTTTTGAGACATCTATTTCTCATTATCCTACTCTGATTTGATTGGTAATAAATTGAACTAATTTCCCCAGATCAGGCCTGTTCTGCCCATGAGAGTAATTGGTGAATGATCTCCCTCTGTCCTTATCTTGACCCGCAAGCCTTTTGCTGTCTTTTCTCTCCCTTGTCCAGCTGATGAGAAGGCATGATAGAGTAGCTTTGGTGGGCACCTGGTGTCAAGCCAGAGCCAACCCATCACAGTGCTAACCCTTCCCCTGAGTGCCAAATTGGACTCCCAGTATTTATGGCTGGGACTGAAGTATCACATATGGAGTTAATTCTCATTCTGAAGAAACTGCATGCAAAAGTCAACACATTATTACATGACTTCAGTTCTGTTTGCAGTACGTTCAGCACTGAAGCTGAGTCAGTCTTCTGCACAGACTGGTTGTACTCTAAACAGTAACAGCTTAAACTGACTATCAGTACTGCCCAATGCTAGCAGTGAAGTCTCCCTCCATGCAATAGCCCATTCCTACTGCCTCCACTGTTTACTACATGTGTTGTAAAGCCAGACTAACAGAAAAGAGGATTTTTAAAAGTAATGCTATTCATGAACATCACATTCAGCAAGAGGTAAATACAACGGTAGCATAAATCAGTAAAAAATATCTGATTTTAAGCCTTTCTCAGCCTTATCAGTAGAGGATTTTGGCAAAAATACCTGGACCACCAGCATTAAACAGGCATCCTCAGTATGTACTTCCCATGTCTGCTTTGCAGATATTGAATGTTTTTTTGAAATTCAGGGGAATTAGCAAAAGCAATGTTTTGCCACTGAACAGCAGCGGGACAAGTAATAGTAAGACTTTTCAGTTTCTGGTTCTAGCATCATTTTTTCTGCTATATCATGCATCAACAATACAATGTCTCCCACTGTATTTTCTCCCCAACTCTGCTTTCCAGCTCAACATTTCATTTTCATGGGCTATTCTTTATACAAATGACAATGCAGCCTTGCCATATCTGGGCAGACTGGGATATGCTTCAGGTACTATGTCTTTTTGTCCCAGTGATTAGCTCCCTGTCAATGATGCCATTTTTAGAAATTTAAAAAAAAAAAGAAAAAAGTTTCTATTATCAGTTTTGGTGAAATACTTCCATAAATTTACCTGGAACTTTGAAATGACATATACCATAAGGCTGAAGTAGCCTTATATTTCTAAACATGGGAACTTCTGGGGGCATCTGGTCTGAGGTAGTCTGAAGATGTCAATATTATTTAGAAGACTGTTGCTTTCAAATAAACTATATAATATTTCCTAAATTTTAGGACACAGGCTGAAAAAGTGCAAGCTTTATTTCTATACAGTCCTATCCCAACCTTGGAGAGTTAAACCTGGCTTGAGCTGTATACAAAAAGCAAATGCAATGTAACTAAGAACTTCAGGATTGTGATGAAGATGCACCAAGAGACCCTTTGACTAAGAAAGGGGGGCTTTGGCACAGATTCCACATTTTTTGTTTAACAGTTGGGTAAGAAAACACCTGAAAATAAGCCTATGTAGGTCTTGATCTTTCTGAATGGTAGTCCTCCTTCTTTGGGATTCTGTCAGATTTCCATCTCTAGTCTTCATTAAAGCTAGGAAAAAATGTAGAAGCTCATAGGAAATAATTAAAATAATTAAAACTTTAAAGGACCACTTCAGATGGATGGCTCAGGCACAGAGACATTTACGTCTCCTGTAGGAAGTCACAGTTGCTGCTCTGTGTATATTTTGAGACACAAATATCTTAAATAAAACACGCTTTCCCTGTGAATCAGGATTAACTGTTTGTTTCTCGCTTTTTGGCTAAGAGAGAAATGTGTTCTTCTTGCGACTGACATGAGGCAAGATTCTGTATAAAGCAGTACCCATCTCCTGTCATGCCCAAACATACTTCTATGGGGATGGTAGGGAGCAAAGACTTACGGAGGGCGCTAAAATCCTGTGTCTGGCAGTAACAGAACTAGCCTGAGAGATCCAAAACAGCAAAGTCAACTGAAGGAAGGGTGCATGAAACAGAATTGCAGAAGCAGAAACAGTCCCCAGGTGAGAATCACTCTTGGGTGGCTCAGCCCATTGTGTTTTTCATCTTAGAAACATGAAGGACTGGAAAGCATGGAAACACAGAAATGCTCAGACAAAAGATCAACCTACCTGAAGTTGAAACAGTCTGAGATCTATTTCTAGTCAGTGCTCCACATATGCATGCATAACTAAAGCACTACCCAGTTCATCACAGAATTAACAGCCTAGAGGTATTCATGATGGATCCGAATGGAGAGTAGCAGAGGAATTGTGGACGAAGGCAGAACACTAGAGCTGGGGGAGTTGGGGAGTTGTGTAACACCTGCTTGCAATACTGTTGGCACTAGCTACTGCTCTGAGACTGTCAGTTTCCAAGTTTTCTAAAAAAGTATAATGTAACAATCTTAAGACAAAAGGAGTGGTATTTCTGCAGAATTCCCTTCTCTTATTCACAGCCGTCGATTTACTAACCAATTTTGGAGATGATATATTCAGTATCCTATGGAACTCTAATGAATTCAATGAAGTTATTTAGGGTATAAATCAGAGTCAGTTTTGCTCTGTTTCCTTTAGATTTCATATGCTTATTACCCTCAAAACTAGCTGGTCCCTCCTCCTTTTATTTCTGCAACTCATTTCCCACAGCTGTAGCATTTATTCAAAATCCTTGGCTGCTTGTTTCGCCTCTCTGCTGCCTGAATGATTTGATCCTCTGGAGTATACCACTTTAAAACTGTTGTACACACCAGATGAGGCATATTTTTGCACCTCTTTTCCAAGAGATGCAGATCTTTTCCAGATTAGAAATGAATTTATTTCTGGTTAGATATCTAAATACTGATCTCCAACGTTTTGGGGGTTCTTTGCTTCAGTGTGTATCTTTTTCTGTATGTACATTGAAACACAGACACTGATATCATTATTAGGGTCACAAGCAGGAGTTAAATGGGAGCCAGAGTATTACTTATTAAGACATTCTGTGCAGTCAACAAGGTAAAAGCAAGTAATTTGTTTTGTATATCAGGCCTCCTGATGTTATTTTTGTCTGTCATGCTAATATTGTTCTAGATCTCTACTAGGTCAACTGAAGTCAGGAAACTAGTCAAAAGTGGTGTGTCCTTGACGAAAAATACATTTAGAAACAGGAAAGTAAAAAATAATTACTTTGAAGATTCAATAAGAGCAGTAATTGTTAATTTCTGAGGTCCTGGTGGAGATAGCTGTTTTTAGAATGGCTAGCACCGAAACAAAATGACTTAAGAACAGTTTCTCATATTCTCTGCTTAAATTCTGGAAGGAAAATGTCCACGATTCATGGAACGGACAAGCCTTCATTTCAAATAGTAATATAATATAAATACAGATAGTTAGGTCAAAATGCAAGGATTGAAATTTCAGTCCTCTTTTCATGATGACATCTTTTTAAACACCCTTCATCAAAACATTTCTACATGTATGATAACACTTAATCTATTTCCTCTGAACTTATGATTTTTATGTATTGATGGCTCTAATTCTACAGCTATTGCTTCAGGTTTGTCAAAGTTCTGGATGAAAGCTCAAACTGTTTTTTTCATTTAATTGGTTTATTTTTACATCTCTTAGCCTGAATTCTGACAATATATTTCAGCTGAATAGTGACCTTAACCACTAGGATCCGAACTAGGACCTGGAATGTAGTTTGCCATAGATAAAAGCTGGACACAACGTATGTCAGCTCAATCAGATTATTAAAAATGTTTTCACTGATGTTTATAAGAACCTTACATATTTTGTGGAGTTTTTGTTCATACATACTTTCATGTATATGGATTTGTCTGTATTATGTATATATTTATTTTGAAATATTTTGCACACACACAAATATATGTGTGTATATATGTATGTATACAAACATGCATATACATATAATAAGCATGAACATTTACATTTTGTTACTACTGTAACCATTACTTGGCATTGCAGCGATTTGGCTTGGTCCAGAATAGAAAAGTCTTTAGCAGCTGTCTTCTCTGCTCCTAGGAAGATTCTCACTTTCTCTTGACAGATACTCCATGTTTTTATCAATTTGACCCTTTCTGTGGTCCCTGGTGAAATCTGACAAACCTCCCTCTGCTTTGCAAGTTGAACTATTTTACAAGTTAGCAAACCTCCTCTCTACTTACACGGTTTTACTCTGCTTTTCCCAAGAAGTATTTGTGAAGTAATGCTATGCATTCCCTATCCAGTTTAAAATTTTTATTAGTCAATGTATTTAGGGTCAAATTATCTCTTCAGTTGTCTGTGTGGCAAATGCAAATTGATGACAATCAGCAAGTGATTGCTCAAGGCTGTTAAAAAAATACCATTAGTTTTATAGCAATAGGGTGATCCAGTCATGGCTTTGGACACTCAGCAATCAATTGTTGCTAGTTACTGGCCAGCATGCAGTTTTTAAGCTGTAGCAGGGGTGTAAGATGCCTTAGGACATACTTTGATCTCGTGTTTCAGCAAAAATGGAGCATGAGGCAGTACAAACAATAAAGATATCCCCTTTAACTTGCTAAATAGCATCTTTTAAATTTGGAGCAAGCAAAGTTTCCCATTAAATGTTTCTCGTTACCATTGTCAATACAAAGCTAATGTTTCAGACAATGGTTAGCACATTAATCACCCAGAGAATGGAGGAAATGTCCTAGCTGAGCTGACTAAGTGGAGGCATTCTAGAGAATGTTTGCTCTAGGAGTTAGTCACCCTTCCACAGTCACAGAGCTGGCTTCCACTAACAGAGAGGTAGCTGGCTGTGGGGTTGACTATTTTTAGTATGAATACATAAAGATGACTAACACTGCATCATGCCTTGGAGTGAACACGTAGCATTTGTCAGAAATACATGTTGAACAGAATTTGAGAAATATCATATGTGACTGTATCTGTGTCCAACAAATTTACCACAGAGAGGAAGTGATTGAGCATACAAGGCAACTTCTAGGTATGAAGAAATATGAAGAAATAATGAGTCCTCTGAGCAGAAAGGAAGAAATGTGCCTCTTCTAAAGCGATCACCAAGAAAAAGAAAGTAATGAAATAAGCCAGAAAGATCATCCTATTACAAATTGTCCTACTATCTTTCATGATGCTAGTGAAAAAGAAGTCCAGTGGAAGTGGGTGCATATATGAGATTGACCAAATTTTAGCAGGGAGGATATGATCTGAAAACAAAGAATGAATTTGTGTTAAGTACACAAAGGATACAAAACTTGTAAAGCTGTAAGATGAGGTGCTGAAGTGATATGAAATATATCTCTTTGTGCTACTATACTTTTAACACATAGAAGAAATATTATTATAACAACAATCAGTGGATGCATAAAACTGCAAAAAAGAACAGAAAACCCGCATAGTGAGGAAGCCCCTAATTTACCCTTTCTCCATACATAGACACATTACATCTTTTCAACAGTCAAAAGAGGAGGTGAAGTTCAGCTTCTAGTGAACAAAAAAGTATAGCAACTACTCAATCCACTTGCATAAATAGGAGAATATAGCATGGTAAAACACTCAGCCAACTTGTATGACAGCATGAAGGGGAAAAAAGGAGGAATAAAAGGAGTGAGCTAGTTCAGAGCAAAGAGCCAATAGGCTGTTATGCAAATGGAAGTAGTCTTTCCCATATTACATGCAAATCACCTGCAGGTTTGTTTCTATTATTGCACTGTGTTCACTTATTTCTAAATTTTATTATTTGAGGAGGAATGATATTTTATCCCCAGCAAGTACTATCTACATAAAGGAGCTTGTTCTCTACATCCTGGCATACTGCACTGTGAGTAGTGAACAGTACATGAGAACCCATGGTGTCTTTTTGACCTGAGGACCTTTGTAGCTTCTGGCTTGTCAGAATTGCTTCAAACAGACATGATTGAGCTACTGTTGAAATAATAAAATATAAGCATCAGACAATAAAGACTCATGGATACACAATATTCATGTGTGGCTTGCATATAGTGAGGGCTGTGGTTAGGATCTGAAGCTGGCTAAATGAAGTTTGGTGAAAGGACTAGAACAGAAATTCTCTCAGGTTTCATTCCATACAATTCAGTGACTTTTGTATCCTTGTAAAAGTAGATACTAGTAATAATATGGTCTGTAACATCCACAGTGCAATCAAGACAATTCTGATGCTGTCCACATACTGTGAATGGTCCTGGAAGGGTCCTGAAAGGGTCCTAAAATTGATCCTTTCCTTTTCCGCCACCCCAGAAACAGTACCAGCTGTCTTCTCTGTGTAAATGAATACAGTTACTTATATTAAATAAAGGATGCTTATGTTTAAAATGACATAAATATCCTATCTTTAAAAAAAAAAAGAAAAAAGATGAGGTACAGACTGTCACAGATGTGATGAGATGATGAAGTTGTTCATCATCTCATAAGGGGTTTGAGTGCCTCATAGGAACTAGTGTGTTATAGACCATGTGTGAAAGAGCACACAGTCAATGAAATTTCACTGTAAGTTTTCCAGCTTTCTGACCTAGGTCCAGATGTGTCCAGTGGAAAGGTAAGGGAAGGAGATACATTTTGCAATTGCTTCGCCTTTGGAGCTGAACATATTTCAGCTACAGCACACAAAGTGGGGCTTTGGAAATCAGACATGCCATCTTCCCACACAGGAGAAAGATGACCAAACACAACACAAACTGAAAATATAGCTCAGGCAGTGAGTCACTCGTTTGTGACATTTTCTGCTATGGTATGAAGAGAAACTTCAGCGTGTTCTTTTCCTGTAATGTTCAGCCATGGAGCTAATTTCAAATGAAGCCCCACACATATCCGACACACCCAAACCCATACTTCATTATAAGGGTCATCCCATGTTTTAGACCCAAATCTGCATCAGTCATGTAAGGACACAGTGTTTTCATTTCAATTATAGTAAATTACTTGCATGAGAAACACTGAATCATAAAGCTTAGGTTAAAAGCCTTCCTATTTAATTTTAACCCCCTTGCACTCTTTGCTTGCATGTTCATTTTGGGATTCAGGCTATGTCATCAGTCTTGACTACAAAACCTCCCTAAGCCTTACAGAATATTGGAAATAACTGTTTTCTTATAGAAATTAAATCGGTAAAGAAATAATTTTCTAAGCAACCTTTTGTAAACAACTGTCCTGAGAAAATACATTTTTTATCATTAGTAATAAGCATGAAGTGATGGCATTTGAGCTCACTGGTGATACATCTGCTTATCCAATTATCAAAGAAAGTTCTAAAAAATCCAGGAAAGTATTTTGGGAAGAAACATTCTAGGGCATAGTGGTCTATCTTTGAAGAAAAATAAATCTATTGACTATTTGCTGTTTATTTCTTTTTCTGTTTTCTGAAGAAATATTTTTGAAAGCAAGTTTTCTAAATGGCATTTGTTCTGGAACATTTTCTTTTAAAATACTATATTTGTTGTAGTAATATTTATATACTCTTTTGGAAGGGCTCAGATACTTCATAACCGAAATTTATATACCTGTCACTGCAGTGCAGCCATCTCTGAGGTATAATACAGAAGCTACACTGACAGCAAAAAAGCTCACTATTGGTATAATAATAAGTCCTCTCTTATTGCTTCTGCCTCAATAATATACTAGTTATTTAGATGATTGTATACTGAGAAACACCTATTAGCATTATTTTTCAGTAAACCCAAATCTGTAAAAGTAGTTTGCCTCATCTTGCTATAAATGCTATTTGTTTGTCAAATTTAAGTCAGCTTTTAAGAGATTTCTAAATGTCCAACTTCTAAAGAGTTCACTGTAAAATCGAAGAGCTGTGATTTCCCAAGAAATGGAGGAACCAGAGAACGTAGGGGAAAAGAGATTATTTTTCCAAGCTGTCCATATTCTTAGTATGCATATATATTTTTTTAGTCTTGCTACTCATTTAATTTTGTATTCAACCAGTCTAGGTTACTGTTTCTGACACTGAAGCTATGCCAGATGCAAGGAGGGGGATCAAGCTGACAAATTCAGATACCATCATCATTCTGATGGTATCTCTGACTCAGAGAGATAAAGTTAAACTGTTAGGTACTACACTGCCGACTAACTACCCTTTAATCCCATTAGAAAAAAAAAAAAAGTGTATAAAACAAGGCCAAAGAGATGAACTAGAAAAGCGGAAAGGAGTTTGGTTATTGTGGTTTAATCCCAGCCAGCAACTAAGCCCCTCACAGCTGCTCCCTCCCTCCCTCCCTCCCTCCATGGTGGGATAGGGGAGAGAACTGAAAGAGTAAAAGTGAGAAAACTCATGGGATAAGATAAAGGCAGTTTAATAAGTAAGGCAAAAACCATGCACACATGCAAGCAAAGCGAAACAAGGAGTTCATTCACCACTTCCCATAGAACAGGCAGGTGTTCAGCTATCTCCAGGAAAGCAGGGCTCCGTTCTGCCTAATGGTTAATTAGGAAGACTAATGCCATCATTCTGAATGTCCTCCCCTTCCTTCCTTCTTCCCCCAGATTTATAAGCTGACCATGACGCCATATTGTATGGAATACCCCTTCGGTCAGTTGGGTTCAGCTGTCTCCACTGTGTCCCCTCTTAACCCTTGGTGCACCCCCAGCCTACTCACTGATAAGGTGGAGTGAGGAGCAGAAAAGGCTTTGACCCTGTGTAAGCACTGCTCGGCAGTAACGAAAACATCCCTGTATTATCAACACTGTTTTCAAAAAAATCCAGATCATAGCCCCATACTAGCTACTAGAAAAAGAATTAATGCTACCCCAGCCAAAACGAGCACAATTATCTTGCTTTTACTGTGTTTAACAGTAAATGATGCAGATTTAATTCACATGCTATCAACCTTTATCTCAACTATGCAGAATTCAAGTATATTGTGAAATCAAAGACAGAGCATCAGCTGAAATGTAAGCACATTTCTGCCTTAAATACATATGCTTGACAATACTAAATGGAACACATCACTGAGTCATAGGCAATGGCAAAACACATACATTTTCCTCTATATTTTAAATTTGTTTACATTTGCTTTTCACAACAATTTCATTTCTTTTCCTATAAAGTCTGCCCCCCCCCCCGTTGCTTTGTGGATCTTTCAGACAGCACAAAGGATCTTCAGGGGAGAACAGGATTCTGAGTCATACTCCAGTATTTGAAAATTCTTTTTTAAAGAGCTAAGATTTCAATAACTGTGATATTTTATGTAACAGATAGTATCTGTGTGTGCACATACACTACTAGAATTATACATTGTGCCTGGATTTTGCTTATTCTTATTCTGCTAAAATGTTGAATGCTTTTTATATTCAAAGCCTTATATAAACATTTATTTATTCATCTTGAGTGTTAACCTGTGAGATCAGTCAATATTGCCATTTCTTTCTCCCACTACAGGAAAATGAGGGTTGGAAGTATCTTATTCAAAGCTACAACAGATCTAATTAAATTCCCAGAGTTAGGAAAATTGTCTGGATTTTAGGACTGCAAGTGGATTACAATATTGAACTTCTTACAGATCTCTCACCTCGGTTTTTTTTTCGCCCTTATTTAAATGCCCCAAAGTTTCTAGGCCTTCTTCCATTCTCCCCTCCCAAGTGTGACCTGGCCAGCATGTAGCCGACTACAGCGATCAGACATATTTTAAATACCAGTTCCTTCAAGAATGCTTTTAACTACAGAGAAGCAATCAAGTACCAATTAAACTGATCTACCAGTTACCTGGAAAAAAACAGAATTTGAAGTTCAGTTCTTGAAGTAATTGTCTGGCTCTAACAGGCAGGACTTGGATTGAATCTTGCCTTGGGCAGGCTTCTCTAACGAAACAATTAGCACAAAGGGGAATAAAACCCCCAAACTAAAACCTGACAGATATGTGAAATCAGAAGACTGAAGCTGTGACTAGATCAGAAAGAAAAGAGTGATCAGGATTTTCTGTCTCAACCAGCTAATTTTTCCACGTCACCCTGCATAAAGCAACAGTGCCGTGTGCCACAAAAACCTTGAACTTTCAGTGATTCTTTTTCCTATACAGAACTTCACTGGCTTAATGGAAGTAAGGATCTGTTTATATTAATCTAAATACAGATGTTGATATGTATCACTGACATTTTTTTAATTTTTTTTTTTCTTTTTTTGGTACAGCTGCCTCCAAGAATATGACCAGTTGTGACATTTTGATTTTTTATTATTGTCTTTGTCTGCTTATAAGTTTTAAAGACATGTAAGGCCAATAACATCACAGTCTTTCACAGGTGAAGATGTAATTTTACGAGGATGAAATTACTGTATACAAAAGCTGTCCAAAACTCAGTAAAACCATATCGCCTGTGACTAATATCAGATTAGTTTGTGAGCCAGAGTTGAAAGGGACTGGTATTCTCCAAATGCATGGATTTGTTAGTTTTTTATTTGTAATTTCACTTTGTTATAAAATTCATAGGACTTCTTAGACATTTGCATTGATTCCTTACTTAGTCCAATATAGATGAATGCTGGTGTGCCCCTGAAATTAAGGATGGTATAATTGCTTTAAAAGATCAAAATTCTTTGGGTGTTCCATTTGCTGGACTCTAAGAGGGTACACAAAGAATTAAGACAACTTTGCAACACTACATTATATTTACTAGGCCACTACAGTAATGTCAGTTGACTGACTAAGCATACTTTAATTTATGGGGTGTTGCGCACTTTTAGTCATGAAGCTAAAGTTTGGAGTATTGCCATCCTTTCATACTCCTGCACCTGTGGCAGAGGCAGAACTAGCGAGTATTGCTGGAAAAGAGTGAGGTGCTCAGGCAGAAGTGGTATTCTAGAATGTAAAATAAGATTAAAAATAATGGGTGAAATTTTGAACATAAGAACTCTACAGATGAAACTAACCGCAGGACCATTCTGTGGTGTGAAGAAAGAATCTGATTCTGCAGTCAGAGCAGCTGACTTCCGACATTGTCACCATCACTCCATAAACTTGGAAAAGTAATTTGTCAGTTTTTCCATTCATAACTGAGGATGATGATACTGTCCTAATTGCACAAATACAAGGAGACAACTAGTATGTATTATATTGATAATATAACTTCAGTGTCTGATGGGAAACTAGTGCTAGAGAGCACTTAATACCATGAAGTACTTAAACAATTACTTGTGCTTAAACATGTGATATTATGCTAACAAAGACTTCTGATCTTCAAGGCTAATATACAAGGCTGCTAGATTCTTCAGATGTCTAAATAATGTTATTTTTTTCTGAGAATGTTATGGATTTGTTTTATTTTTAAACTGGTTTTATAGCACAACAGTCACAAAATCACTTTTATTTATGTCTCTGTACTTATAAATCAGGATACTTCATCTAATTCAATACTGTTAAATAACTTGTTTGGGTTTTACACTGTGAGAGTGGAGTAACTTATTTTCTACTGGTAGTTCTGTGGTAACTCAGTATCACCACACCTCACCCAGCATGGTTTGTCAGTGGATGATTACAGAATTGCCAGAGAGAGGAGAAGAGGTATATTTAAAAACCCTCAGGATAAGAAAGACATTAGTCTTCCATCTCCTGTCTTAAATAGTCACTAATCATTATCACAAACATATCTGACAGTGAGTCAACTTCTGTTCTCTGTGTAAGAAAGAATATCAGATCATCTCTTTTAGAGGACGCTCATGTTTCTGGAGTGTTAATACACTGAGACTGAATTTCAACATACAGTCTTACTGTATACCCTAAAGAGGGACAAGTTTTCTGGAAGTTCCAGGAGAGCCACAGCCAGTATCATATGAAAACACTGAAAATGTGGCAGTCTGAGCATCGAGACCTGTAGTTCATCTTACCTTTCCTGCATATGGTAAGAAATAAAACCTATATTCACAAATGCCTGCATAGCATTAACTGTCACCTGACCTAAAGCTGCTTAAAGACTTTAGGAGACCTACAGATCATTAGTCAGTTGAATTTGTCCATAGCTAGCATTTACCACTGTATTTAGTTTTAATAAGGCACAGACAGAAAAAATGTATTAATTTTCTTCCTTTTTTAAATTTTTTTTTTATTTCAGCATTTCTTGTGTTGTTTCATCATTCACAAATGCCACAGGCTTATCAATGCATTGCATTGCTTTGAGTTACCTAACAGCTGTTTTTGCTTTTCCTCCAATCACTTAAATCTTCACAAAATGACACTCCTTCAGTAGGCTGTCCTTCATGATTGATTCCTGTAGACTTCTGTTTTCTGGTTTAGGTGTCTTTTAAAACTGCTTCTAAGCAGAATGTGGGAAAAATGCTGTAAGCATTATTTCCTTGATTAGATCATTAGACTCTACAAAGTAAACTGTCCTTTAGTAAATCCAGCAAAAGAATGCAGAACCCCATTAGGTGGAAGTATTGTCTCTTTTTCTAACTGTGTTGACATGTGGCACATGATTACAATTATTTTAAAACCATCCTTCCATTTAGATAAGCAACCAACCCAATGAAATCAGTGTTATAGAGATGCTAAACTAAATCTAGTCATATGTAAGCTTTATGAAAAAAAGTCTGCTACTCTGATGCACTAGCACCTTACTTATTTAAAATTATTAAAAAAAGTGAACTTTACATACCACTAATGCAAATTTAAAAAAACCATAAAAGCTAGAAATCTTTAAAGTTTAAAAATATTGTGCAGGCAGCAAGTGTTTTCTGAAAAATTCTGCCTAATGCTGTCAATTTAAGGAAATTCTGCCTAATGCTGTCAATTTAAGGAAGCTTGAATTACTTCAACTTGCAACAGCAATTTGTTAAATTCAGCCAGTTTAAGAAGCCTTTGAAATTCGGTCCTTAGGTAAACACTGAGATTAGTAATCCTGACAATGTTAGGGTATCTGTCACAGATATTTTAGTTTTGAACTATGTTACATGACATTACAACTGTAAATACCTTTTCTGAACAGAGGTTATGGTAAACTGTTAATAGTATATATACATGGCTGCCAAAAGCAGCAAGTGAAATACATAAATGCTTTAAATCCTTGTTAAAATCTGAATTTTAAACTGTAGATGGATCTGAAAACTGTAGTTTTCAGGAAATGCTGATTTGATATTTTCATCATTGTGAGTAAATATAGGTACTTGCACTGGACAAGTGCAGCCCTTCTTGTTATCAGAATGAATGCTAATGATATTCTTGAGTAAGTACGGTGTCTATAATAACACCAGAGTTATTCTCTTCAGTAAATGTAGCTTTAACTGGGTTTCAAATGCTCCTGTAATTCATCCTGTATAATCTAGTAATTGCTAACAACAAAGAATAGAAACCAATTGGCATGGCAACTTTACAGCTAAGGAGGACCAACGAAAAGTGGTAAGAATGCAACACTGAAAACCAGGTCTCCAGCTGAGCTCTCCCTTATTGGTTTCTTGTGTTGCATCCTTGCTTGCCATGTGGTCTGACACAAGTCTTCTCAGCCAAGGTTTCCATCAGCACATATTGATGGAGTACCAACCGAGGGACACAAATCAGGGAAGGCTCAATCCCATTGATGATGAGGAAGCAAGGTAACTGCAGTATATTTTTCTGAGCTGAAATGTTCACTAGATGAGTGCAGCCATGTAGGGTAGTGTAGAATGTATTGTAAAAGAGCTCCACTAGCCAAAACCTCATAGGTAGCTTTTTCTATCATTTACCGAAATTACATAAAGGATGCTCATACCATGGTGTAGCTAAAGTCAATCTGGGCTCTAAGATTTTAGTATCTTGCTCCTTAGAAAAGAAAATGCAAATGATTTTATGGGTATGTGTGTGTGAGGGGGGTTAAGCTGACTTCAGTAAGAGATGTTTTGGTCTGACTTAATTATGGGAATATAAGAATATGAACATAAGACTTTATTTCATTGATCATATTTTCAATTTTTGATTTTTCCTTTTATATGGTTACTGTCTTACAGTTTTCCATTTTTGCTTCCAAGTTTCCATGAAGAAAAGAGAAGTGTCTGTTCTTCATAAACTACCCAAAAGCATCCTACCAAACATGAAAAAATTAAGGCTGCTGTTCTTGTCAGTCAGTAACACCAGTTAAGGCTGGTGTAACTTGTCAGTCACAATATTATTTTTGGGAATTCAGCGCATCAGAAATCCAGTTCTTTAGTGCTACAAAAGAATGAAAAGATGGCATTTTGCTGCTGTGGAATGGTAATAATAATATGCACAATGGAATCTCAAGTCCCACTCTTGGATAAGTTTTACCTCAGGAGAACTTGAAAATTACTTCACAAGAACAAATAATGGTAAATGTGAAGTGCTTTTCAGTGAAGCTGGCAATGCTTTGAAATACAACCTGATTTTTGCTTTTGGCATGTGGAAATAAAAATTAAACTCTTTAGCTGAAGTTACAAGGTAAATGCAAGAAAAGATTTAACATGAATGCTTTTTCTCTTGAAAATTCCCTGCCCCACACTCTGTGTAAATCTGTAGTCAAAACCAAAGAATGACATATGGAAGCCTGAGAAGCACACAAAAGTGAAGGGCTGCTAGTGAAGTTTTGTACTTGTGACCATCCCCAGAGTCATTCATGTACTCTGTATGATAGTTGAGAGCAGATTTTCTGTTAAATATTCAATTCATTAATATGTAGTACAATGGTAAATGAAAACTGATCCCTCTCCCACTAGAAAAATACAGATTTATGGAAAATAGATTTCGATAGCTGAAGTGTGTACTGAAAAAAAGTTTTATGGAATGTGGATACAAAAAAGTGTCTTTTGATCAAACCATGAGATTTGATAATACCTGATATAATAGTACATGACACATGATGCAGGGGGATTTCTTTGTAGTAACTAATCATTGACAAAAAGCATTAATTTTTTCTCTGTTTTGTAGATACTGGAAATCATTTTTAAAAATAAGCAAATAATTCCATTTTTTCCTTTAAAAAATGTTGAAATTTCTACATTATTTCTCCAACATAACATCTTTTTTTTTTTTTTGTTAATTATTTTTGAATTAATCTAATGAAGATGATCTTCATAACTTGGAATTGTGCTTCTTGGTGGGAGCAGCAGTATTTTGTTTATGAGTATCACAGTTTATTGCCAAATGCTATTGGAAGCTAAATTAAGAACTTCTGAAATGTAATGTACAATTCATTCAGCATGCAGGTAAAGAAGATTTTCCTAGACAACAAGTAACTTCAAGAGGAGTTTTCACTTGGGACAGCTACATACTGCAACCCTGAAGATCCAAAAAGCTCTTTCTATCTACTCCCTTCTTTGTTGCTATTGGAACAAGAGGTATTTCTGAGTCAGGCAGTATTTTTAAAGAACAAGGGATATTCTTCTACGTAAGCAAAGAACACCAGTAAATTTATCGGTTATAAAAATGGTTTTGAAAAGAAACTGTATCACTTTATTCAACAAAAGCAAGTACCTGTAGATTCTATAATCGGAGACTGGCTAAAACCAAAATATCACCATAAAATTAGAGGTTTATGTTGTACAGATGAAATGCCTGAACACTTCCTTTTATGCACAAATAATTCCAGGTACTTTACTGAACACCTCTTCTTTTTTAACATCCAGTTTAATTTCACCCCTAGGAAGCTTAAGAACTTCATGTAAACACTCTGATTCCCTTATCATGAATTTCTGGTTCTGTTTGTTCTAAAATGCTTGGTAGTTCCCAGTCAATGATGAAGGAGAGAGAAACAAACACACAAACAAATTAAAAAATCAAGTGGAACTCACACAGTTTGTTTTAGGTAAATGCTATTGGCTCAGGCAGAAAAATAATTGTGTCTGTTCTTACAAAACTAAATAATAAATTGCTTATGCAGACCTCTATAACTGTGTTTCTTACACAGAAAGTGTAGCAAAAAAATCCACACATCAGTTCATGTCGGTACTTCTTGTGATTGTTATAAGCATTCCATGTTTTGTTTTACTTTTAAACATATCATCCAAGATGGTTAAAGAACAGCCTTGAAGATTCTGTTTCTCTGCCTTCTCAGATGCAGTTCAGAAGACAGACTAGACCCTAAAACAAGCCACATTTTTACTGATCTTTTCCTTCTCTATATCAAGCCATGTTAGCAAGCAACTCTAATCACAAGTAAAGTAAAAGGTTCTTTTGTTATAACTGTGCCTAATTTAATTCTATTATAAAGTGATTATTTACAATGTATGTAAGCAAAAAACCCCAAACCCAACACACCAGGATGTGGGTTATTGGGAAATGACCGCATGCCCAGTGGCTTTCCTTTTATACCATAAATATTCATTTAAAACAATCCTTTCTCGCTGAAGTCAGTGACAAAACTCCCACTCATTTCAGCGGGAGCAGTCTCAGGCCTTAGTGCAAGAAACACAAAAGCTGCTATCTTCTTGTTATGGAAACCTCATGGAAACCTATAGGATTCTTGAGAAAAATCAGGACCAAAATACACAGATTGAAATAATTTAGTTTGTACTAATAGGATGGAAAGTTCTTCTAATCATGCTTGAGCTGAAGGAAAATCAGAGCATCATCTGTTTGAGACTAATAATACTGTAATACATTCTTTCAACTCAGAGTGAAACAAAAGCTGAAATTCCACTTTATCATGTTGAACAGAATATTTTGAAAAATTCCAGGCCAAAATAAGGACATACTTAATTTCAGCTTTTTCACAACTGAAATATCTTCAGATGGCCAAACTGAAGTGCTTTGCTTAACACACAGGTCATGTGTCTTTGATGAAGCACCATCCATCTCATTTGAAAAGAGAGTCTGGCCAAGAAACACTAGCCCACAAGAGGGAACATGACTATGAGACATATATAGCAAAGCAGCTGCAGAGGGATATGCATTTCAATATGTGCCGACTTAAAATGAAACATTTCAGATTAGTTCAGCAAACCAGAATATTTGGTTTCATATTCAGCCAACTGGAAAGAATATATTTCTTTTCTTGGTTTTCCTGACGTGAAAATGGAGGGAATCCACACCAAATAAAAAGCTTCTTCTTGTGGTTAAAAAAAAAAAAAAAAAAAAAAAAATTGCATCACTGTATTTTTTTATTATAAGGAGAAAAAGAAAGCCCTGAACGTTTTTATATAAAGTCCTCAAGTACCTCTAAGGTATATGAAACCCCATGATAGTTGTGCAGGCCAGACCTATTGATAATAGCACCCAAAAGACTGCAGCTTAGAAGTTTTCACCAGGCAAACCAAGATGCAATGGCCAAGAATTTTCATGAAATAGAAAACTAGAAAAGCTGGAATTATTTAGCACTTTTTTTAAAGATGCTAGATGGCCAGCCACTGAGTTGGAGTAAGAGATCCTAGGGTAATTTTTCTGGGGGGGGGTGTGTAATTTGTGTTCCAGGCAATTAGTAGACATAGTAAAAGCTTGCATTTCCATGACTACTTCTTTGATTCATTCATCTGAACAATGGCTAACAAAATAGTTCGTGTCCTAAGGATTGTAGAGCTACTGGCAACAGCTAGCATTAAACGTGTTTATAGATAATCTGATAGGTCAGGAGAGAAGAAAAAAGAATAAATGGATTTTTCATTTAGTTATGCTCTGTATCTTAGTGAAACAGGGAAGACTAATTCTTTACCCTTATCAGCTTCTTAGGCCAGATAGGGATTCTTTACAGCAGCATCATGTGGGCTGCATCATTTGGTTTCTTAAATGCTATCTATCTGTATATTAGCTCTTTTTTTTTCCCTTAATCAAACTCTCCTCCTTCCTGTACCTCTTCATTACGAACACCTAAAAAGAACTCAGTTGATCATGTGAAAGTATGGGGGGAGGAGGTAAAAGATCAAAACAATTAGATAGCTTTGCAGCCAGCAAAATTTGCAGGCTTGTATAGTTGGACAGCACTGCCTCTATCAGATTCCACTAGAATTCCCTGACCGTTGCCTCTGCATCCTGCAAGTATAAGGCTGCCACACCATCGGGGTTTCTTCAGCAAAAAATGTTATATATGAATTTTGTTTGGACACTTGTGTGAGAGATCACCACTTAACAGTAGTGTGGGTGTGTGCCATTCAAGTGCAGCCTGCAGAATGTGAATTTCAGGAATAAAAATCCTGAATACATTATTTCTAAATACAGGAAACAGGAGTATCGCATTGAAATAATGAAGGAAAAATCAAGCACACATGGGGTGTTTTCTTCAACTTTCTTCTTCAATTGCTTTTTTACTATTTACCCTTACTCTTCTGGAGGCTGGTTCTGAAGGTTATAAAAGTTGAGTACTCAAATAAGTTTATCCAATTGATTGAGCCATTTCAATTACAGAGAAGGAAGCTTTATTCCCTTATAAGGAATACAAGAAGTATAATAAAAATAAATCAAAAGTTAGAAGTTTCAGGCAACATCTTCAACTGGAATGCTGATGCAATTGTTTCAAAAATCTTTATTCACACAACTAGATGACTTTCTAACATAGGAGAAATTTGCCAGGTAAGGTTTATGGCATTCTGCCTCGTATTTGCTGTAGTATGAATAAAGGCAGTTAGTAACAGTACTCTTAATAAATCTAGCTGTGCTAGTTAGTCTGAGGATAAGTTTGCTACAACTTAGAGCTAGGTTAAAAAGTGCAGAAAAACACATTGCTCAGTACTCCAGTGATCCTCCTCTGTAATTATGTTTCAGCTAGTTTTTGCACTCCATTCAAATTGCTGTGTTCTTTGGAAAATGCTACTGCACAAATTATGTTGGCCAGTAAGGAAACTAGGGAAATTATTGTGTGGAAATAGCTAGATCAGTCTACCTAGAATAAAATCAACAAGACATTCAAACCAATAGGGAGTAAATATAACCTCTCAGAAATGTTTTGTAAGCCATCACAAAGTTATTTCTCATGCCCAGGCACTTCTCTGTTTCAGCCAGAACTGAAATTGGAAATGCCAAAATACTGTGAGAAAAGCTGTTCTTGCACTGCAGCTCACCTGAATGAAACAAGGAAGTACTGCAAAATCACAAGACAAGAGTGTTTTTAGGAGATTGCCATCTAATTTCCAGACTGGAGAAGTCTGGATGAGATCAGGTAAACTCTGGAAACCACTAAACTTCTGGATGTGTAACTGAACTGAACCACCAAATCTTTGTGACTCATTCTTTGCTGATGTCCACATCTTGTGGAGATGACTATGAATACAATAGTTTTACTCTCAGAAAGAAAGGAGGAAACACAACATACTACACAAATCAGAGGTTTGCTTTCACTATCCTTTAAATAAGAACCGTACCATACCTCCAGTTGCACTGATCATAGTGATTTAAATGGAGTATGTCCCTGAAGCCACTGGAGCTAAACTGGTTCAACTGGAGAAGATTTCTGCCATATCTGTTCATAACATGTAGTAAAACTGCAGGCGTACTGGGCCTTATTCATGCATGATACAAACTTCCATTGTTTCCATGATATTTTGTTAGGAATAAATTTCATCCACTAATCCTAGCTTGAATCATCTTTCTAGTTTATCACTGGCTTCTGATGTTGTACTGGCACAGTTCATAATAGTGACTGTGTTGAAATGGTGTTTATAGTTATGGTGGCTTAGCCTCTCTCAGCCATATCTGTTGTTTATCTATAAAGCCTGACTTGCAAATCTAGTGTGGGTACTATGTAATTTGGAGCTTGAAAATGAAAGCTGTGACCTGGGTTTGCTCGTTAAAGAAACAGATGTGTTGAAAGTTGTCATGAGCTCTTGCTAAGAAGTGTTAAGCATTTTATCATGCTTTAACAATTTTTGTCTATTTTATATCAACTTGAAGTCTGAAAATGAACAAACACTATGAATAATGTGTCCTTTTCTCTTTAAACACTTAATTTATAACTTAATCCTATTTTAATTATTTAAATCAGTAAATGTCTATATTAATTTTCTTAGCAAAATCATAAAAAAAAAGTAAATTTTTTTAATGTGCATAACCTAGGAAACAGATATAGGAAAATACCTCATTTACATACTTACTTTATGAAGTCACAGTGGGTAGGAATTTTCAAGGGACTGGATCAAAATGACACAAAGTCAGGAAATTATCCCTGCTGTGGGATTTCAGAAGTGGCAGAGTAGAAACAACATCCTCTTACAACTTCTGTAACTTTGGAACATACCATCCCAGCACACAGTTGGGGTAGTGGAACCAGCCACCTGAGCTCTAATGAGCAATAGTGGCATTAAATATCATCCCGAAGAATACATGTCCACACATAAAGAGCAGGGAAACAAAAGCAAGTCACAGCTGACTCTCAGCACTCATGCCAGGACTGAATGGGAAGTTTTCATCCCACTGGACTAATTCAGGATGCCGAACGGGCATCCTTTGGGAGTTTTGTTCAGGCAGCAAATCCCATGTCGGTCAGATAGTGTGCTCCAGCCAACCTTGCTGTGGCCAGAAAGTGGTGCGGAAGGGAAGCTGCTCTCCATGCTGAATGGTGTCTTTGTTTGCCCTGCTGCAGCAGTTACATTCTGCAGGCCCTGCAGATACAACAGTGGCTGTATGAGAGCAGAATGGAAATGACATGCTGGCTCCCCCCAAAAAAGTTCTGCTTCTTTCCATTAGAACTGCAAAGGAATTCTGGCAACCGAAAAATAACTCTTCCTATCGAGCAATATTTTCCTGCCTCTAAAAGCCAAAGGAGCCAAAAGCAGAAAGTAAAGCTAAAATACAGCTTAGATGAGCATACGTGAACATTTTATAGGTTGGTTACCTTACCGAATAGAACCAAGGCCTGCTGCTAAATTAAAGGCAAAAACCATACAGTGGTTGCAAACTACCCACAAATCTGTAAATTCACTTAATCCCTAAGTAACAGTAGAATTGCAATGCACCCAGGACTGATCAGTTTGATAAACAAGTTCTTTAGTATGTTCCAGTTACAAAGGTAAACAGTTTAATCCTTGATCTGTACACCTTGTCAATCTCTTTCTGGGCCCAAATCCCTGTCTGCTGTCAAAAAATGACCACAGGTTGAATTCTTTCAAGTTGGGGTAAACTGCCAGCAGACTATGGGATGTCATACTATCTTCCAGCTAGAGGGAGGGATGCTCATTTCCTGTTTTTTTTATTAAGAATTTGTCTATCAATGGAAAATCCTCTCCTCTGTTTTCATAACTCATTTTAGAAAATCAATATTGAGAGCTCATTTTCATAATTGTCTTTTTCCACACAGACTTTGCTTATGTTCAAAGTGACATAAAATACCAACATTTGTTTAAAAGTGGGACTTTGGGACAGTCTTGTCAGAGAAACCAGAGCTGTACAGCAAATGTGTAACAGGAATTGTATCGTCTATTACAGCTGAACTGTGTTACTACTTGTGGCCTAATTTGCTTTTCTATCCTATTTTATGTAATAAAAGGGCAGCTTGTTTGCATTAGCAAAGCTATTTGCTATTGTGATAATTCGTTTGCTCACCACATAGCTGTGAGTTTCTTGATTCTAACGTGTGTATTCTAGTTTTAAGGTTCACAGTACTTTTTCCTACTTATAGTGGTTCCTATAGCCTGAAAGATTGTTTTTTTCTTCTATTTTTTCATTTAAAAGTAGTCATGAAAGTAACTTTACAGTCACATGGAAAACCTTACAATTTAGTTTTGGAAAAGCTTATGTTACCAGCCCTTATTCAAACAAGAAGTCCCATTGGTGTAAATAAATACAGGATGTAGGATAGATAGAACTCTTGCTTTATAACAGTTCACTCACAGGCCCCAGCTGTGTGTTTGTCAGGGAAATAAAGGCAAAGTAAGAAACTCATCTATTGCCTTGCATGGCCTAAGTAGTTCATGACAGCAAGGACAACTACAGCACCAGTTCTACTTTGCAAGCTTCTGCGAAGCTTTAAAGCTATAATCAAAAAGAGATCTTTTCAGTGGTAACTGACACATTTAACTCTGAGCTGTGAAAATCTGGAGTACAGCAATCACAAATGTATGTTGAACGAAATCGTTGAGGTAGGTATTAACAATATGCAACCGAAACACTTATGTTCATATCCGTCACTGTACATATTAAAGTCCTAAGTTACATGAATATTGTTGTTATGCATGGATAAAAATTGAACTGAAATACCAAAATCAGCAAATGGCAAATATCCGTTTTTAAAAGTACATCTAGTCATTCTTTCAACTTCAGAGTAAGTCTGATCCTAATATTTGTAGCTCTTCAAGAACCATTAAGATAAAATACAGCCTGAAAGAATAAAGAAAAGCAGTCTTCATAAACTGATGCAGTAATATATTCATGATAACATCTGCTACAGTATTGAACAGATAATTTTTAAAAAGCTTAAATCTTTATTTGCTATTAACTCGTGTGTGCTTTTTTACACTTATTATTCACCTGGAGGCTAGAAAAGTAGAACAAAACCAAGCCTTTATTTGCTTAGCAACCTATCAAGATATTGCACAGTATTATTTTTAAGTAGCTCCAATGGCAGCTCTTTTGAGTTGCGTGTTGAGTTTTTGTTTACCTTGCTGTTACAGCAACAATAGCAAGGTGGGGTCTTATTCACTCAGTAAGTAGGACTCCAAAATTCTAAATGCTTTACTGTTTACCAAGTCACCAGACACATGAGGGCTGGGTTGGACCATGTTTGCCCAAATCCTGGTCCACTGACAACTAGGTGTGGCCTTATTGGACTGTTACTCATAGAGCTTTGACAGAGCAGCTCAATTTCTTAGCTGCAGTGCTTTAAGAAAATTATAGAGATGTGCAGGGTTTAACTAATACATTTATGGCAATATGTATTAACTGGGAATGTTTTGCTATGGGAACTCTGCCTGGATGCAATGACCAGAGGCTGGAAATTAACAGGCTGCAACTAAGAAAAAAAATCTATTTGTGCTAACTTTGCGGACAGCACTTAAATAGAGAACATCTGTTTATCAAAGGCAATGTGCTGCTTCTAATTAAACCATCATCTTGCTTGATGCTAAATTAGTAACGAGGGATGCAGATCGCACCGTTAAATGGACAAACTTTAAGACTTCTCTCTCCAGTCTGATATACTGTCAGAGAAAACCCATAAAATTTCCTGTTTCATATTTTGAATATGTGTTGTCTCATAATTGTAGTTGTGACATTGACAAAGACATTATGTAATGCAGTTCTTGGTGCAATGTATGTTTAAAGATACAGTTTAATAACTTAACGGAAAATCTAACTGAGCAGGAATTCAGCTGCTGTGACCTTTAACCAAGGAAAGTTTTCATATTATTTACAATAACAAAAATTTTCAAATACTTTGAGGAACAATGAACAGTTTGAAATATTCTAAGTATTAGTTATGATGGTAAGGCCTGAGCCTTGGAAGTAAGCTATTACAGCTCTGAATATCTCACGTTCTTCAGCTAAAATAGTTTCATTGCATGGCTGATCTATTCCAAATGAATTAAGACATTTCCAAGAAAAAGGAAAATGTTTTTTTTTAGTAGTCATCATCTAAAGCAGTAAGTCACAACAGATTTTTTATTTTTTATTTTTTTAATTCCCAATGTGCTTATTCATACAGAAAAAAAAAAAAAAAAAAAGGATTCTCTATTCTGTTCTCTAATATTTTTTTGGCAGGCAGGTGTGATGTTTGAAAAACTTTTAGAAGTACTCTGTTCTGGCAAAGTTAGTCTAAAATGGCTACAGTAAACAATCCTCTCTTCCCATTCCCTTCCCTCAACATGAGAAATACTCTGCATAGCCAAATCTACAAGAACACAGAAGGTCATAAGACAGAACATATCTTAAGGTCACTGCACATCCAAAAATACAGTTTTCAAGATGCTGTTAAAGTCATCAATTTTAATGGTATGATGTCCTGATATCCAGACATTTCAGCCTGCTTTGCAGATTGCCTGCTTCAGCCTTCAACCCTACCCAAGCTTCTCCCCTCTTGTGCATTTTATTTTTAAGAGAACACGTCTGTCTTGAAGCAGCAGCCATATACAAACCTATGACTGTCTTTTGTGATTCTGTTGATGTTTGTAATTACAGCATCCAACCATCAATATACTTAACAATTCCTCTGGTAGGGACAATCCATGGGATCCTAAGCAATAATTATACATGTCCATAGCCATGGTGATCAATATACCATTTTCTGTCCATGCTGGCATTCTTGGATTTATTTTCTGCTAAACAAATGTCTGAATTTATGTAGTTTCTGCATTGCTTTTTTTTGTTTGTTTGTTTCAAGAAACCATAATCTCATACCTTTGAATAAGAGCTCACACAGTATTAAGAGATCCTTTTTAAACTATCTGGAGGGGATAGAAATATACATCACAATTACCAGGTATGAATAATCTTAACTACTGACTTCAGAAACCTTTTCTCAATAGCTGCTATGGTGATCACAGTCAGTGCTTCATCAAACCTTGTAGGCTTATTTAAAATAATTTAAAATTATTTAGGCAGCTTTCTTACTAGACTCTGTTGCTCTATTTATATTTGTCAACTACTCCAGAATGGCTACCTGAAATCATAAAGTACAATTTACAAATCATACTAATTTATTTTATTTTATTTTATTTTATTTTATTTTTTGTTCATTTTATTTTAGTTTTATTTAGTTTAGTTTAGTTTAAAAAGAATATGCTTTCATGGACACAGTTTACAATTCAGTAATTGGGTTACCATTCTCCAATAAATATACCCTCCTCCTATAAATGAAGAAGACGTGGCAATAACAAATAAGGTGAAACTTCCCACGATCAGGGATTAAGGCCAAAGTCATCATCTTCTCTGTGAGTATACTGAAAATTAGTAATTATCAATGCCTGTGTGCATAAAAGTGCTGGCCTCCACTTCTGATTAAAGAAAGCTACTACAGCCTGCATCTGAAGTATCCATGCACAATTTAGTTTTATACAATCTAGCACATCAGCATTACCTTATTGCCTCTTTGAGTGCTTCAAGACAGCATTTTTATTGCAGCTAACTCTCCATATCTGTTGGACATCTTTGCATACTAATACTCCCAGTTCACTAGTCTGCTGACTTTGATTAGGCATAACTTATCTCTTCACATTTCACCATCCCAGGAAATCTGTTTCCTTGCTGTGTTAGGTTTTTTATCTGTTCTACTTTTGCATTCAGAACTCTTTTTTTCTTGCTATGGTACTATGTGCTCAGAAATTACTCATAGCCAAGGAACAGAAGGATGTTTGTTTTATTAACTGTTTCAGTTCTTACTAAAATATATTGCATAATTTGCATCTCTGCACAATGTATCAATCCATTCTAACTGGCTTAAGCCAGAGCTTTATGAAGATGATGTTCCTCACAGGATGAGAATACATATATTTATTCAATATCTTGTAATGGAGAATTCACAAGGATGCAAACATTAGATTTAGAATAGAAACTTATGTAATTTAATTATTCCTGGAAATACATGATTGTTGTTCATGATTGATAAATACCTGCCTATTCACTTTTTTTCATAAAAGGAAATGTTACCTTTGCTCCATTGATCAGCAAATATCTTTTGGAAAGTGGGATTCGGATGAAATAAAAGTTAAGAAAATCTACCAGAACACTGAACTTAAATCTAACATGGTCGGGGAACCAGGCAGGTGATTTGTTGTATTGAAATTGGTAACATTTGAGGTGGACAGGGTTGATAGCATATTTTAGAGGAGTTTTCTTATACGTAAAAACCTGTCTACAGATTTTTCAAAGTATAAAATGGTAACTTGATTCCATAATCTGTATTTGCTAGAACTAATTCTTTTAATGGTATGCTGATTATTTTTTTATGGTATAAAATATTAAACCACGACAAGGACGTTTGTGTTGTGCCTGTTGAGCTGAACAGCAAAGGCAGGGCTAGCAGACATATGATCACAGAAGACATGTAAAATTCACCACTCAGTTCCCAACCATGGGTCCAACAACAGTAACACTACTTTCCTATTTCCACTTCCTCCAAACTTTGGTTTCCTTGGGAAGGAAATACACGTGTATAGGCTGGAAATCACAGCACTTTGCAGGCTCTGATCTGAATGCTTGCAGGACCAGGATTGTTGGGTAAGCTGTGGAGCATATTTCACGCTAGGCACAAAGAAAGGCTCCAACCAACTCAACAGCAAGTGGGATGAAAAGTTTCTTCTGGGAGGAAGGGAAGAAGGACTCAATGGAGAGATGGCTAAGCACAGTACACTGTGCAAACGCACAAGTACATAAAGCAGTGGCAAAGCAATTGATGTTTCAATCCTTATTATGATTTTGTATACCAAAATGAAAGAGAATAAAAGTAACATGGGAGAAGACAGTCAATATTCCTCCTGTATGAAGACAGGCTAAGAAAGTTGGGGCTGTTCAACCTGGAGAAGAGAAGGCTGCGTGGAGACCTCATAGCAGCCTTCCAATATCTGAAGGGGGCCTACAAGGATGCTGGACAGGGACTTTTCATCAGGGACTGTAATGATAGGACAAGGGGGAATGGGTTAAAACTTAAACAGGGGGAGTTCAGGTTAGATATAAAGAAGTTCTTTACTGTGAGGGTGGTGAGGCACTGGAATAGGTTGCCCAAGGAAGTTGTAAATGCTCTACCCCTGGCAGTGCTCAAGGCCAGGCTGGACAGAGCCTTGGGTGGCATGGTCTAGTGTAAGGCGTCCCTGCCCATGGCAGGGAGTTTGGAACTAGATGATCTTAAGGTCCTTTCCAACCCTAACTATTCTATGATTCTCAACAGGCAGACAGGACTGCATACCATGAACTGTTTGCCTGAATCACAGGTTAACAAAACCCCAGGTTTTCTTAATCTGTAAATTTAGTATTGATTTAAGATATAGAAAGACAAGCTGCATGTAAGGTACCACATAAAACTCAATAGATAAAATTTCTGAACAAAAACTATTAACTGCAAGCTGAAATCTGGATTTGGAGAAGCTTTTAGTGCTTCTGCTGTCACAAAGAAACCCATGCTAAAACACATACTGAAACATATACCGAAGAATGTGTTGATGGATAATAAATAGTGTTAAAGACAGAATTGAAAAAAAACCAAATCAAAAGCAACAGATGGCCAAATAATCTCACATGAGGAAAGGAAATAGCATATTCAAAGCAAACAGGAATTTACTTTAAAACATGATAATTGATGTTCAAAACTCAGACTTGAACATTAGAGAATTATTGGTATGCACTACCAGTCCTCTACCTGATGCTAGAAATACATGACATGAGTACAAAAAGTAACCAGGGCAAGCATAAGTAGAGAAAAAGTAGAATAGCTCCATTGAAACTCTCCCCATCCTGTTAGTATCCTTGAGGGAATGAGTCTGTTCAGAGAGGCAAAAGTGTTCATGACACATCTGGAGAATATGAAACATTTGTTTAGCATTGAATACTATGTAAAGATACAGAAAGCCACGGAATCTGGGCTGCATTTGATATTTACTGGAAAAGAGATGCAAGACCTAACATCTGATTTGCTTCAGGAATGTAAGAGCAGATCAAGAAAAACAATGGTGGAGAGAAGCCTCACCAAATAATTGTTTAAAGAATGAAAATAATTTATAAACACAGAGTACATGACAGTTCTGTATACAGGAAGTAAGCTTCTACGTAACATGCTTCAAGCTAACGAGAGACAGTTCGGAGGGATACAAGAACCTCATGCACGACCTTTTCCAAATTACTGCTGCCCATATCCCTGTATTTGAAATCAAAAATTAGTCACATTTAGTGGTAAAGACAGAGACATCCTTGTGTGCTGCCTTGGCTTGACAATGAAAGGTCTTGCCCAGTCTGTGAGAAAGAGTTGTGCAAGACTTGCACACAGAAGCCTGTTTGATGTCTTGGTAGGTGACTGCATTTTCAGTACCCAATGTAAACCTTAAATTTAGAAATGCAACTGTGTCCATTCTTTTCAAAGCAGTACATTTCTGTGCACTACTAATGGACTGAAATGTACAGAAAAGTACAGTTAAAAAATGAAAATATTTTCGTTCTTTATTTCTTATACTGCAAAACCACTTTTAGCATGATATGTGGTGGTGGTTGTTAATGTCAAAATTACCACTGAGCAACCACTCAGCCAAAGTTATTACAACTAAGAAGTCCCACAAGCCGACATTTTCAAAATGCACCACCAAATTCTGTACCTCAGATGGATGCATCAGCTAACTTTTTTTTAACCCTGATTTATTGACTAGCACAGTGATAAATGGTAGATGAAGATTTTCAGAAATGCTAGTACTTTCATCTTTTACAAGTAGTGTGTTTTAAATAAATCTGCAAAGAAATAAAAGTTTAAAATGTACTTGACTCTATTGACTTCTGTTTCTCAAAAGCAAAGTGAGGATAAGGTAGGCCTCAACACAGTTATCCATCATGCTTAACTTGTCCCTCAAATAACTCCATCCAATTCAACAAAGCGGTATGCATTTCTCCTGCCAACACTGGTGCACTTTAATGTTAACCATGGGTTGTCTGAAATTTTAAGCTGGTGAAAGTCTTCTTTGGGTTTTTATCTACTACAAATCTCAGAAAGACTAATGAAAGTATTTTTGAAAAGTATACTCAATAACGGAAGTAATTTCAACTAATTTCAGCTGTAAAGAGGTATGTTGACCAGCTGCCTCTGCTCATGTTAGGGATAGGGAAAAAGATGGCAATTCATTCCATCTATGTTAGACTCTTATCTTTGGATGGGATGAATCACCCTCTGGGAGTCTCTACCTCTTTGCGCTTACTACAGGAGTGCAGATGACTAGCTTAGACTTAGTGCCTAAATTTAGATTGATAAAATTAGATGGGGTGCATTCCACTTTCATTCATTCATTTAATTAATCCAGTTAACAGAATGATCTATTAGTTGCACTGGAAAAAAAAAGAAATGTGGTGCAATTTTATTGAAAGCTGTGATAATAACTGTCCTGCCTTGAACAGTCTGGAATTTAAGTAATGTGTGGGTGAAATGAAGTATCATCACTGTTTTACACACAGGGAATTCAGGATGAAGAAAGAGTACGTGAATCACTCTAACTTACACTAAAACTTTGTGTCAGAGTAAAAAGACAGTGATAGCTTGTTAGGCAGCACAGAAAGCATTAGTCAGTTCTTCAGTAGAGCCCCTGTATTTCAGTTCACAAATAGATATAGGATGTAAAAATTCTGTTCTGTTATAAACATACTTGCAGTGGCTTGGACCAGAGCTATCTAAATGATCACTTACCTCTCAGCATTTGTTCAAGCAGTTATAGCCAGCCTAAGATCTTGAGCCCCGACCTGATGACACCAGGAAATCTACTGTGTTGCAATTACAGAATGAAAAATTGCTGTATAGACTGATTGTATTTATTCTAAATGTGGCAAAAAATTAGCTTTTACATTTTTATGGTGTTGGAAAACACTATATTCTTATCCCCAAAGGTTTGAAAAAAGGGAGTTATCTTATTATGTTTTATATTTAACCTTTGGCAATGGATGGATTTTATTAGTCACAGATACTTGACATTGAGAAAATGGCTTCCTGAATCTAATTCATTACCCCTTGAGAATGTGTCTGGTAAATTCCTAACGTAGTGAAGTCCCATAAAACAAGGCTACAGCTATTAAAGCAATAATATTTGTTGGAATACTATTTGAGAATAGTTAAAATTACTCTATTTTAAAAACTAGTTTGTGCTTTTTAGGATCTTTCTTCCAATTATTAATACAGAACAGTGTTAAGGCAATAAATTAAATCAGGATTTTGATATAAAATAAACTAAGGCCTTTTGGGTTAAATGGGAGATTTACAACAAATCCTGAGTAATGCCCTGCCACAGCCCAGAATGATTATCATTTATAATACCTGTCCCATTCCTCCATTTGTTCATGTGTGTGAATATATGAGTTTGTGTGTGTTTGTATGTAAGTGTACATACACATGTATATAACTGCATGAGCTTTATAGAAACCATACATGCTAATTCCAACCTCAATTAATAACTCCAGTAAGCGCAGCAGAGAGAGGAGAGAGAAGTGCCAGACACTTTCCTGCTATTCTATATAGAAAATATTTTAGAACATCAGTGGAATATTCAACTTAAGCTGCTACATATAGTAGAGGTAATTAACAGGTATGTGAAGCCTTACTCATCTATATCCTTAATTTGGTCTGCTGCACACCACATTAACAAGACTGCTGCACACCATATTGATGAAAAGTCATAAAAAATTCAGAAATACTTTTCTCCTCAAATACACAATTTTACAACCTGCTCTGTTACATTTTAATCTTGTTTGTTTGCTTGGGTGTTGAATTGTTCACAGTAAGCATAACTTACATAGATTATCAAAACATCAACATATGGAAACATTGCATTAATGCCTGATTTTAAGAGCAAATGGTGATGACCATAGATTTTTATAGAGGCTGTGTTATTAAATGAAGTATAACACTTCTCAATTGTTAGAAGTATATTCTGGATTGTATTTGTCTGCAAAAATCCATATTATTTTTTCATGTCTGATATCCAGAGCTTCTTCTACCAGTATGTCAAACAATTTGCTTCAATCAAGATTAGCAAGTACCAAAATGGCAGTGTATGTTTCCAGTCTGAATTTTTTCTTTGTATTGCCTATGAATATCCAAATATTCATAATGTATAAGGTTGAAGAGTTGCATTTTGGCAGCCAGCTTGTGTAAACCACTGGATCATTTGCAGAGTGGCATTAAAGCACATTTGCAATGGAGCCACAGGCAATCTTCCCTCAAATGTAATACATGCCACTAAAAGTACTATCTTGAAGACCATCTGATAACAATCAACTTGGTCGATAAGGCTTACTTTTACTCAAAAGCTGATTAGAACACATTTATTACAGTGACAGTTGGCTACAATCATAATAGGCCTGTATTTGTGCCTTGTTATCCTAGTGGTCCTTAGCATAGCTTGGCATTTATTCTTTACTCTGCTACAAAGGCAACCTAGATAATGGTAAAGTCTCCCATTTCTTTGATCTTTTGCTTCAGGTTTGTTTTTTTTTTTTTTTGCAACACCTACATTACCACAGAGAGCTGGTTTTCTAAAAGTAGTGTCACAAATATTCTGTGGCTTTTTCTAGCCTCATGATCTTTGTCAATCAAAATAAAATAAAATAAACATCGATAGTCTCAAAGATGCAGTGAAGTTTCTTGTTCAAGCCAGACATGAAGATATAGTAAATTCTGGTGCTCTTTCTACCTCTCTTAGACTTATCTTGAGTATGTTACTTAATCTTTTTTATATTGCTTTGGTAATATATAACATTGTGTAGTTGCATGAAATATTACTTCTCATGTGTTTGCCCCCAGTATTCTCACAATGTGGTAGCAATTTTGCATTTCAGAATACACCATCTGTTTCTCCTCTTTTGCTTGGAGGGTCCAGTTTATGCAGTCACACGTATAAAAACTGCAAATCCATGTTTGTACCAATAAGACCTTGATACCCTGATAGACTCTGATATACTCTTTTTTGTCAATTTGTCCTTGCTTTCACTAACACTGAACATACAGTAATATCTTCTAGCTACCAGTAAAATGTTTCTCTCCTCAAATATTACCAAAAGAACAGAACTATTTCATATCATCTATCAAAAACAATTTTTACATGCGTAAAAGATGGATGCTTCAGTGAGAGGGAATAATTCTGGATGAACTCTTCATTTTAGATTAAAGCAGTCAGCAAAGCCATCAGTTTCTGGTGACACTATTATGATTGTTAAGTTACACGTTAAAGGTGGGCAGATTTTACTGGAAGAAATTAAACTACCAGTGATCAAGTAAGTGAAGAGATGATGGATTTCCAACAGAATCCAGTTACCTAAGATGAATTGAACAGGAAAAAAAAAATCAAGTCTTTCATATTGTCTCTTCTCATCATATTATAACACTATTGTTTCAGTTTTGGCAGATCTGAATGTTCCAGGATCTATGCAGTTTCCTTAGGAACCTGGAACACAGAGACCCTCTACACCCTTACCTTGGGCAAACAGGTACCTATGTTCTGCTCCAAGTCAACAACCCCTTTTGGACTAGCATTTGCAGTGCAAATACTGCAATAGCAAGTTGACTGTGCTATCTTTGGATTTTACAACTACTGCACTATCTTTGGATTTTACAACTACTGCACTAAGCTATAAGCTTCTCTGTTAAATCTTGGTTTATTTTTCCCTATGTACAATGGGTACCTTAGTGACATTTTTCTCAAAGTTTTGAATTACAAGAGGGCCAACTGCAGTATTTTTCTTCCAAAAAGATCCATTTAAGTGTTAAAAAAACCCTAACCAACTCGCTTAGAGCTTAGACTTCTGAAATCAGAAACATGTATCTGAAGGGGGCCTACAAGGATGCGGGGGAGGGACTCTTCATTAGGGACTCTAGTGGTAGGACAAGGGGTAATGGGTTTAAACTTAAACAGGGGAACTTTAGGTTAGATATAAGGAAGAAGGTCTTCACAGTGAGGGTGGTGAGGCACTGGAATAGGTTGCCCAAGGAAGTTGTGAATGCTGCTGGACAGAGCCTTGGGCGACCTAGTTTAGTGTGTGGTGTCCCTGCTCATGGCAGGGGGGTTCGAACTAGATCTTGAGGTCCCTTCCAACCCTAAGTATTCTATGATTCTATGATTCTATGTTATAATTCATCTTTATTATTCTCTACATCTAATTCTTACTTGCTCGTAGGTGAGCCTTTTTAGCTCACATCTGATTGCCTTGTTTGCCCTGCATAATAGACTATGGGATGTATCTTGTCAAACTGGAAAGAGTAAGGAGAAAAATCCATGAAAAATTAGCTCAGGGGTAAGAAACATGACTGACAATAATAGACTTAGTCTATCAATCTATTTATCTTATCAGAAAGGAGCAGGAGAGAAGAGATGACTCTACATTGATAGCTACTGACTGTAAATAGTGATTTAATCTGATGGAGAAAATATATTACTAGATAAAAAAAATAGTGGTCTTTTAAGCTAGAAACATACTTAGATCTCTTCAAAAAATTTATAAAAATTAGGGTGAAAATACATGCATAAAAATTAAGCCTTATGATGCCTAGATGGTAAGAGTTCAGACTTGATGTTCTAATAGTAGCTTCAAATTCAAATGTAGGCCCTGATATACTATGTGGATGTCAAAGAAAATCCATATTTTCCACTATTAACAATGTACTATTCACCTTCCTCATCGCTATCAGCAACTGTAGGTTATATAACATGAGTCTTAACAGAGGTGGGTTGCTGTCACATCTGGTCAGATCAGGTCAGACCAGATCAGGTCAGACGTGACCTTTTAAAACTGTCAAGCTCTGGCTTATTTTCTGTTTTGGCATCTACTTCAGATAAAGAGACATTTGGAGGGGATCACAATCCACCAAAGATCTACAATAGTCTTTCCACCCTCCTACCCATTTAAAACAAGCTTTCAATTTGCCTTAAGAAAAGATAAATTTTCATTTGAGATCTTTAGTGCCTGTCAATGCTCCTGAACAAGGAGACATGTTCCTTACTCAGTGTCAAGGAAACACACAGTAGTGATTTACATCCTAATCACTCTGCTCCACCTGTATTCATTACAGCTGTACTCATTATAGAGTCAGTGAAGCCATAAGGGTAAGTTTGCCAGTCATATGGTGAATATCTTGCTATCATGTATGTACATTGATTGGAGTTACTTGTGATATTGAAAAAGGGACTGGTCTATTTGGAGGACATAACGTAAAAGTATTACAAAACTAGTGTATTAAGAAATACTTTCATAGACTGGCCTAATATCACTATGCTGAATAAGATGTACATCTCCCACCATTGTCATATTTCTACAATAAATTAATATAATAGCAAAACCAAATGCAGATAAACTAATACACTTTAAAGTCAGTTAAAGTCTAGCTCTGACTACATTTACAGTAAAAAAAAGTTCTTACTTCATCACAAGTTTCATTTTGATTTACTTAATCTATTTTTTTCCACTTGTTTTTATCCCTTTTTAATCTCTTTTCAAACTTAGGATATTTAGGATGTTAAGATATTTGTAAGTGATAGTGAAGGCATCATAAGTTATCCAAGTAACTTAAATTAATTTGCTGGGATAACAAAAAACGTAGGTGATTTTTCAGATGGCATTTATGCTAAAGAGTCTTCGTTTATTTTTCATAAGTGCTCCTCAGATGAGAGGATTCCTGTAAAGTGACAGCTCCCTGATAAATAGACTGTATATGCATCATATGCCATATGATCACTTGGTAAAAGCAAAAGACTATCAGGCAGAAGCTTCCCCTGGTTGAAACCCCAACCAAGTTAATAACTCGTGTGTACACTAGAGCACATCATGTGATATGTCTTGTGCTTTTAGGCAATGACAGTGAAAACTGGCTGAATAGGACTGAAAGAATTTATGATAAATATTATAGATGGGTTTCTAGAAATTCTCTGACTTGGGAGAAAACATTTGTGAATTAGTTAACACTGGCAAACCTTAAAGTTTTGGTAAGAACTTGAGACCATCTTGGAAAAATTCATTTTACACAGTAATGAATAAGCATTTTGTGTTCCATTCAGCCTTTCAAGAATCTCACAAATCTCAATGCTGAGTGGTACTTTATCATTTTTGGAAAATGAAAAGCTAGTTCCAGATTTCTATATGAAGGAAGATGCACAATTGTTCATCAATTCTTTTGCTATAACACACCTAGATTACAGAAAATATTTCTGGAAATATCCCACAGAATCTTTACATTCATTCTTGCAGATTTATATACTTCCCGCTACATTTTTTAACTAAAGAGTCTTCTTATACAGGAAAAATTATGACACCAACTCTGTCACTGTAATAAGGACATTAAAATGATTAATAGACGTGTCGTTTATGTTTAAGGCATCTATTCTGCCTACTAAGTCCTGGTTATAACTTTTCTGATTTAGCAATGACCTAGAATACCGATTCTGTCCCTGAAATACCCAAAACAGCTATTATCTTCTGCCAAGTCATCTACGCACAATTCATGAAAGGTTGCTATGCCTAAAATTGTGAAGCTTGGTAATTACTGGGCATGATTTCATTTGTTTGTATGTTTTATAAATCCACCATTCGAAAATATTTTATAAGAAAGCAAGGAACATGAAGGAAATACAACAGCTAAACATGAGCTGGGCTTCTGAGTCATAGACAAAAGGAAGCTACAGTCTTCTTTTCCACTTGTGCTCAGTTCTAGAGAAGACAGAGCATAAAGAAGATGGAGGAGCAATTCAAAAGTAACTGGCTATAACCCATGCCTCTCTGTCACAGTGCTTGCCAGTTCCCTATTATCTGTAAGAAATGCCTTTGCCAAAGCACGTCCTGTTGGTGCAAGACACGACTAACAAGTGCAAAGTATTCCTAGTATAAATACGTTAACAGCATAAATGATGGCAAATGCAGTATGTATTTTAGGCAGCTCTGACACAGAAACAGGCCAAGAGAATGATATAAGTGTTTTGTATTTTTGTCCTTTTCTGGAAAAAAAAATATTACTTTGGCCTGCCCCATAATCACAGATAAATATATAAAAAATTATAATGGATTTTCCATATTTAGAATTCTTACAATAGAAATCTTTAATATGTCATAACATATGATGGCATGCTTAAATGCACCTGGAAAAAAATGCTAAGATTATTCTTGTTTCTCAGAAATGCAACCTCATTAGCAAGGTAAAGCATCAAAACATTTATAGATATGAAGACATTCAATACCAGGGTTTCTTAGTTTGTAGATAACACAGCTCTAAATAGTATTTAATACTTGAAATTCTACTCGTAAAAACTAAAAGTATTCTACTCATAAAAAACTTTTCATGAATAGTTGGTGATCTATCATTCATATTTAGCTCATTGATAGTCTGTGGTATTTTGTATTCAAAATGATTGATTCTCCAGATTATAGGATAGCCATCTGTATGAGCTAGTCAGTCTTCATTTGCTTTAGAATATGGTCTGTATAACACTCGCAAATATAAATGCAAAATTTGGTGTATTTAATTAACTTTTGAAATTGTGGTTTAATAATCATAGCAACATGAATATTGATTAGAACATGTATGGTATATACAAAAAAAGCTCAGAAAACAATAAATTGAAATATTAGTTTTTCTCCTGGAAAGTAGAAAGCTTGTAATATTTATCACCAAAAAAGGGCTCTTCCCACTGTATTTCGCTTGGTCAGGTCTGCTACTCTATGCACTTTGAGATAGCAGCACCACAGGAAATAAAAAGGAAGCAAAATTTCCTCTGCAGGCCTGCAATTTCAAATATGCAGAACACAGATATAATGACAGAGCAAAATCGATCCTTCTCCCTTCACTTTCCCAGGACAAAATCTATTTCCTAAGCCACTTTTGAAAACTCTCCAGTTTTACATTTGTATTATGGCACATAATGCCCTACAAGGAGATGGAATTAGGCTTGAGAGAACACTTTCTGGCATAAAAATATATTACCACAACTATTTATTTATATTGCTGTCATGTGTAAGAGTCCTAGTCAAAGATCATGTCCCAGTTGTGCTTGATGCTGCTGAAACACAAACCCAAAACAATTAATTTCCCCAGCTTACAATGTAAAGATGAAATAAGAGATAACAGAAGTGTAAGTGAAACAATGAGACAGTATGCTTCAGAGAGACAGATGATAGTTTCGGCCACTAAACCACATCCCACCTTTTTTAGTTTTGAAAGAAGATAATACATTAGCATATATAACCATATTTGGATGGCCATGGAGACTTCCTCTAAAGCATGAGAAACAGCATGAGGTAAAACACAAATATGTAAAATATTAAAAATGGTTCTTAGTCAAATGGAAGCTAATGTCATAGACCAGTTAAAGGCAGGACACCATATCCCCAGGTAGTGAGGCAGAGCTTATGTGATGGAAAGAGGGATAAGAGTTTGCTCTGTTTACAGACAGAATGATGTTAATTATGCAGAATGAATTAACAAAACCTAACAAGCACTGAAATAATATGAAATCTTATGGAGAGATCAGAATTGAAAAAAAATTGCTCAGGTTAACAGCTTGAAAGGGCAGGATGTGGGCATTGCTCAGGAAAAATGATAAAGTAGTAAGGAAAGCTATGGCGAAGGAATAATAAATTTTGGTTTGATCATGTAGAGCTTGAGCTGAACTCCTGTGGATACATCAGAGCAAAATTCTAGTTTGGATAAGAAATCAATTTCTAGTAAACAAAACGCAGATATCAGTGCGAAACATCAGTGAAGCAAAGTAACTGAATTTGTGTTTCTGCATTAGGCTGTCATTAAGCCTAAACTAACTTTATCAGTTAAGGTGCAAAGTGAGAAGAGAAACTGAACTCTGAAAAGTCTGTTGGTGAGGATGTGTGAAGAATGTCTTAAGAGCATGCAGTTCGCAGGAACTCTCATCATACTTGTCTCAATGAAGCAAAGAGGTGACAGGATTTCAAGAAGCACATGGGTGATAGTTTCAAAAATGGTTACCAAGGCACAAAGAATGAAGTTGTAATACTAATCCTGAGTTTTAGCTAGGAAGATGTAAGTATAGGCTGACCTGGGAGCACTTTCACCAGAGTGCCATGGCAAGAAACTAGGAACATCTAGCAGAGAAATGGAAGAAAAAGTAATAAAGCCTCAATTGTTTAGATATTACACTTGAGTATTTGTTGAGCTTATCAATATTGGATGAAGGACAGCAAGCAGTTGGAGACGCAACTAGGACAAATCAGTTTTTTTGGATGGGAAACATACACGACTCGATTGTGTATGAGCCACTGAACAAGAGTGAGAAAGAAATGAGGGGGGTGGGAATGAGTGAGATGGGATGTGTGCACTGGGCTCTGTAGAGAAATTGGAAGGACAATCAGACATCAGACTTCTATTTCTGCATCAGAGAAAAAGAGAAGAGATGAAAGTGTGGAAAGATTATAGTGAGAAGTTAGGCCAAGGAAAGAGGGAAGGTAGTTTTGCATTTTGTTATTGTCCTCTTTTTTTATGGGAAGAGTTGTAAATACAACAGTGAGAGAATTAAAACAGTAAGTGAAAATGTGAGAGCTGGAGCTTACATTGTAGATTTGTCAGTTAATTAAACTGAAAAAGTAGTCAATCTTTTCCAAGGTAAAAATAGCAAAAATCAAAGAACAGTGAAATCAGAGAAAGTCTGAGTAGTAAGGCAGAAGTATTAGGGCTTCAACTTGGAGCTACTAAGGCTCATTTTTGAATACTAAAGACTTTCAACTCCTGCTAATGTGGAGGTTTACAGAAAATTTCAGAATAGGGAAGCGTCCTGGGTTCAGCTACAGCAGTCATTTTTTTCTCCTTCTTAGTAGCTGCTGCAGTGCTGTGGTTTTGACTTTCAGCCTGGGAACAACGCTGATAACACCGATGTTTTCAGTTGGTGCTCAGTAATGTTTACTCTGGCCAAGGGCTTCTCTCAGTCTCATGCTCTGCCAGGGAGGAGGGGAAGCCGGGAGGAAGCAGAGACAGGACACCTGACCCAAACTGGCCAAAGGGGTATTCCATACCACAGCACGTCATGCCCAGTATATAAACTGGGGGGAGTTACCCGGAAGGCCCAGATCACTGCTCGGGTCGGGCTGGGTATCGGTCGGTGGGTGGTGAGCGGTTGTGTCCTCTCCCCTTGTTATTCCTCTTATCATTATTATTGGTAGCAGTAGTGGTTTGTATTATACCTTAGTTACTGGAGTGCTGTTATCTCAACTCGTGGGAGTTACATTCCTCCGATTTTCCTCCCCATCCCTCTGGGAGCGGGGAGAGGAAGGAAGGGCGGGGGGGGAGTGAGCGAGCGGCTGCGTGGTTCCAAGTTGCCGGCTGGGCTTGAACCACAACAGGAAGAGAGTGCAAAAAACAAAAGAAAGGAAGGTCTCACCTTAGTATGTGTTCACAGCATATAAACTTCATACAAAACCAGCTCAATCAAAATCTGAGGACCAAGACTAAGGGGAACGTCTGCCTCCATCAGCCTCCTAGCAGGACCTGAACCACATGTACTGCTATGTTGCCATAAAAGACACATGAAGATATCTTTTTCAGACCTGTCTTCAACACATTCAATAAATGACTGTATTTGGAACTTAAATAAAAAGCACCAACTGCCATTTACTATCTGAATGACAGAAGTTTTCATACATAACTGCAGAGTGCCGAGAGCTGTCCTCCCAAACTTAGTGACCAGCATTCTAGTACAGCTGTATACTTGATTCAAATGAATGTACTACATATTCAAGCAATTCAGGCACACACTTATCAATAAATTACATTAAGATTCTTAAAACAGATTCACAAAATAAGAGAACTTCACCTGCCAAATGTTACACTGATAAAGGAAGAAAAGGTATTAAGTTTATGCTAAGCACGTATACTTCTGCAGTCAAACATTAAGACTATCTAACTTTTTAGGAGGTAGATGAGCAAAATACTGAAAGGCGAAGTGGAAAACTCATGAACTTGTAAAGAAAGAAGTGCTTGAAATACATTTGACTTTATAAGTCAGTATGTGTAAGTGTGCACCTCATAATCTGCATTAATTCTGTTGCTCAAACTACAGTCAGGACTAGTCTCAGGAAAATCTACCCTATCTAAACATAATTTAATGTGCCTGAATCTTACTGTATGTACCATTCCTGGGCTTGTATAATGGACCAGCTACTTTAATAGCTTCCAAACTAACTTCTGAAGTAATTGTTCTTTTCTAAAATGGTAGAGTTTTAGGCACTCAAAGGTACTGATACCTTTGGCTTTTTTCCAAACAGAATGTTTCCTGAAAGCCAAGATGTTTATTCCTTTAAAAAGGGAAAACATCTACTACTTAATTATGCTCTTAATTATTCTCTATGCACTGTACCAGACCTTGTAAAAATTAAAAGCAGCCCCGATATTGTCAGGGTTTTATACCACAATTGCTGATGTCATATGAGAATAGAGATTACAGAAAGATGAAAGTCCAAGTTCCAAGTCTACTCTTGAGAGTACTGTCATCCACGGGCCTTTGTTGTCAAAGGAAATCCTGTATATAAGTACAACATATACCAAAGGTACAAAATCATTCAGTATAGGTCTCATTTGTCACACAAAATTTACATCATTTTAACTAGTAAATTAGATAAATTAGTCATGGTGAAATCTCACTCTGCAATGACACTAACATCTGTACAAATTTTAAAAATGCATGTGCAGAAAAGAGCATGTGCACTTAGATGTTTCAATAATAGACCAAGTTCTAGTTCACTTGGGATAAAATTTAGAAATGTTCTGCAGAAAGTACACCTTACTCTGCCACTGCAAGAAGCAGTTCTTACTCTCTAACTGAAATAATGGTTGACAGGACAAAGGGAGTGGTCAAAGATTATGAAAGAGCACTGAGAATCAATTTATCTGTTGCCAGATCAGCAGAGCTTCCTCCCCAGAGATAGGCACTATCTAGTTTTGCCTTGATCCATTGCAAATTGTTGCTTGGTAACTTGAGCTGCTTCCCTTTCAGGTCAGTTTTTATTAGATGAAAACCTTTTAATTACAAGCTAGACTGCCGCAATATTTTTGTTGTACAAAACTATGACCCCAAATGCTTACATAAACAGTGTGTAATTCCAGGCACTGCTTTGCCACTACTACCTCTACACCTACTTACTACCAGGATTTCCCCTATCTAAGTATTTCAATCTATTTGTTAGGCCAAATAGCAGCTTCAAAACAAATAGCTATACACTCTTGCTTTCTTCTGAGACGTTTTTCTGACCGTCTCCATTTGCATAGGATGCTTTCAGGTCTGTGCCAGTCAAGCTTCCACCCATTGCATTGAGTGTATTCTTTCTTCTGGAACCTTCCTGAGGAAGTCTTCCCTGAGAAGAGTGTGTAGACAGGACATTCTCATTTAAAGTCCTAATCTTTCCACTGCACATTATTCACTGCCCTAAATATAAATGTTGTTTGGTTTACTTGAAAGTTTCCTTATCTTACCAGTAATATTAAAAGGTCAGAAAACTCAACCTACCTGTAAGAGGCACAAATTAAGAGCTCTGATTAGGTCTTTCTGGCCAAACTTGAGTTCAAGTTTCAATGTGCCACATTTTTCAGACAGTGAAGCTCATACTGTGTTTGGACAGAGCATGGGAAAGAGGTTTCCTGCTAGGAAAGGAAAGGCATGTGCGCTACAGTCTTGCAATAATCGGGGGAGATTTCCTGATTCTCCAGTGAGGTCAAGTTATTACCATACCAGAGCTCTCCACTAGCATGAGGCAGCTCCTCCTCCACTCCATGTGGCACCGGAAGAGTAGATGTCATGCTACCATATGTGAGGCTGCGTATTTCCAAGAGCTTTCTGAACTGATGCAGCTTGCAGCATAAAGGAAACATTTTTGTTTACTGCACATTAAATATATTAGGACATAACAACTGCTTGTGTGCCACTGGCTGTTGATGCATAGCTATCATATTTATCAGTCTATCAGCATATGAGAGTTCCGATTCAGGTGATTAACGTCCACAGCCCAACAATAGTATAAAATAGCATTCTTTTACAAGAACTACCATATTTACTTTGCAATCTGTTTGCTTTTCTGGTAGAACATTAGAAAAGCCAAACACAGAGCAATTTACTACATAAATTTCACTGCAGGTCCGCATGTGGAAAGTCTTTATTCTTTTCTCTTTGATCATTATCCAACTTCAGTCACAGCAAACATGACTCAGTATGTAAAAAACCTCTTCTAATAGGATTTATAACATACAACAGATTATACAACCAAATTTACCTCAAATGGTTTAGAAGTTGCCTAGCTACAGGACTGGAAAGGTTGAGGAACTCCCTGCTAAAGTGACAGGAAATTAAATTGATGAGCACTTGAGGACTGAAGTTTCAAGCTCCACCTAGTGACAAAATTTACCATTGCCTTTATAGATAATCTCAGGATTATCTATATAGGAGTATCTATGCCATGAAACGTTTCTAAAACTCTGCTACAGTATTGGCAGGGAATGAGAATCACGGCCAAAGGAAGCACATTGTTTCAAAAAAATACAAATACAACTGAAAAACCAACACAAGAGGCACTAACTGGCAACAGACATTTCAATAAAAGTAAAGCACTCCATTCCTGAAAAATATGTCTCGGGTTAGTGCTATACTTAGGACAACAATGTGGCCATGACCATAATAATTCATGAAATTAATCACCTCCTTGGGAAGGAGATTTTTGCATGAATAAAGGCAGGAGACAGAGCTCTGTTCATTATTAATATTTTTCTCCATAACAGAAGTTTCTTGCACTTTACACCACCAGTTTCCTAGTAGGATAGCAGTGAGATTTTGTTCACCAGCTACAACAGCAAGTCCACTATTGTTCAACAAAAACAAATCTTGTGAAATGCTTATTAAATGTATTTTATTCTCACAATTCTATGACTATTTTATTTCATGAACTTGTCTAATCATACATAAGACTGCTTACAGCAACCACAATCTGTCAGAGAAGTTACTGTCAGCTTTAGAAAAGAAAGCCACAGTGTGGTGTGCTCTTTATGTTTATTTTACCTGTATAGATAGTACTCCATCATCTTCTGTCTTGATGATCTGAAAATAAAAGTTACACTAGATTACTTCGATGGTTATATGCACTATATATTCTGTCACTATGAATGCTCTAATGTTTCCTCAATTAATTTTGTTATTTTTTCCTTTAAGAACAAGGTTCAGTAAGCATCTGATGTTTTGATATTTATTTTATCTTCTGTGGAATATCTGAATATTTGTGGTCTTCAAAACTAAGAAGAAAGACTCATGATCAGGATGAGTCTGTGGATGTGGATTGGATTGCTGGATTATTCACAGGTTGCTATGTCACCTTAAGTCCAATAATGAGACTAATAATAATTTGACATTTCAAAAAGTTAATAAGGGTTATTTCATTCATAAAGTGCTTTGACATGGAGACAGTTCTCTGAAATACATTATTTTTTTTCTGGAAGTTCCACTTCTGGTTTTGATTGCAATCAGGAATTCTAGCGTAAAAGGAAACACTCAAATTAATAAGACTTCTCTAAAGAAGAACCTGTTTGTATTTTGATGGGGAAAGGCATCAATCTTGTTTTGTTCTAACTATCCTTACCAGAGTTCTGCAGTAGTAGATGGCAATATACCAACATGATGGAGCTTGAGACACACTTACGTTGTGAAAAACAGTATTAAACTGTGTTTGGAAAACATGTAATTTGAGAGAAATGCTGGCAAAATTTCCTGTATGTGTAATAACTTGAAGCCATTTACTACACTGAATGTTATCGCATTCCTGTTTCGATTAAGGAAAAGGCTGTAGGAGCAATGTATTTACATGACAGAGTAGGAGAAACACTTACTGGAGAAGTGTTTACTGATAAATTCTGCCAAAATTTCTTTTAGTTTGTGGTATTTTAATTCTATTTAGGGTGGCGCCTGCTAGTGGAATCTGGCGCTGAGCTACTGTACTTATGCTGTTCATTAAGGAACGTACTGTGTTAAGGATTGCAATGTAAAGTATGGATAACTGGGAACTGATATGTCACCATGTTGGAAAAATATGCAATACAGGTTTCAGCAACAGACTTCTACTGATACGCTAGCCTAAACTGCTTACCAGCCTGATTCTTTATATATTGTGTTAGAAGTCTTTATAGCAATCTGGCTACTCTCTAGGTTGCCTGTGTCTATGTGGATGAAGCTCCTGCAATAATTCCTTTTTGTGCACATATAATTTATATCAATGAAACATGATTTTTGAGATTCATATTGCCAGGGAGAGCAAAGTAAGTTGCACATTAATGTTGCAGAACTGTAATTACACTAGGGATTTTTCTTGAATAAAAGCCTTGTCGAGAAACCACAAATGAACCAGCCCAACTAGAACATACAGAAAAATCCTAGTTATACAAATACTATTCAGATCTAGCTTTACGGTAAATAGCCAGAGTATGTACTTAGGCAGAAATAGGTTAAATTAAGCAGAAAGGCTATTCATTCAGACCACAACAGGAAGAGAAATAGGCTAACACAGGAGGATCTGCCAAATGTCCCCAGTGTGTCACACGCCAGCTCTCCCTGCGCCACAGCTGTGCTGCAGAGGTATGTGCTGAATCCCAATGGCCTCTCCCTGGACCCGCTCTGACATCTATACTGTCCCCTTACAGAGCTGGCTTTCCTTCCATGGAGGTCCACCATTGTCTCGGAGCCCCCAAGAGCTCACAGAGCACTGGGTCTTTTATGTTCATGAAGATTCCTTAGCTTTTGAAAAACCCATATGCACAGCCAAGGTTCTGCGCATGGTGCTGTAAACTGCAGAGCCCTGGCTTGTTAACACACATTTTATCACACATGGCTTTCCTTGTTGTGCTCCTAATGCAGTAATCGTATGATTTAGGCCTAGTGTACAACAAGTAATAAAGTTGGGGTTTTTCTTTTGAGGATATATATATAAGGACCTATAACAATTTGTTACTACCACTCACTTAGAGGTCTGAGGCTGGGGCCGCCTGGCCTGAGGCTGGGCCTGCCTGGCTGAGGCCAAGCAGGCAGGAGAGGAGCCCCTCGCTGTGGGCAGCTGGGCCTCACTGGCCATGGAGGGCCTAGCCTGGCGATCTGACCCTGTCCCCCTGCACCGGCCAGGGCAGCAGCCACGTGGGATGGTCATGGGCCTGAAGCAGCACCTTCCCTGCTGTCCCAAGGAAGGTGTGTTCCCTGCCAGTTTATCCTATGTGGAGCTTTCACTGCCATGGCTTGTCCTCAGGGGAAATTGTGGCATCACGGCGTGAAGGGACCTGCAGTGACCTTATGCCTGCTGGGCAGGCACTGTGAGCAAGAGGCTGGCCCAGAGTCTTTCTTCAGAAGCAGTGTCTGACGTGGGAAATAGTTGTGTGGTGATTTTTAGTAAAACTGCAACTGCTTCAATCACTGTGAAGTTTCTGTAGGAGAGACTAAACTGAAAAGGAAAGGCAACAATCTGCACGTACAAAGATTAACAGAAATGGGGAAAGAGGTTAAAGTCTGAGCAGTTAGTAAGAGCACTGGGATTTTGTTAATATATTAATTTAGAGCAATATCAAGACATAAATAACAAAAATTTTATGAGCTATGAACTATTGATAACATAGAGAAGTTCTATATTCATCTGAAGGGTAAACAAACTTTTAAAAGCCCTCCTAATTATAAACACAGAGTTAGCAGCACTGTGGATTTATTTTGTAACCTAATCATTGATCGTGCATTTCAGTGATGTAACACTGCTCATCCGCAGATCTCAAAGCACTTTAAAAAATATGATTATTTACATTTCACAGAGATAGTCTAAGACAAGTGTCTTTGTGACTTGTCTAGAAAAATACAGAAGCTCATTTTCTGTTGCCAGGGGCGAGTGCACTAAGAAAAGGTGAAGAAATGCCTTAGGGTAGTAGACACATCTCTTCTGTACGAACCAGATGAGTCTGGTCAAGGTTTGTCAGCTTAGGTGGGGCACCAGACTGGTGCAGCTAGCCCCAAGTGAGGCTGAGCTAGTTCATGCACTGTATTCCTAGTCTCTTGTGCTGATAGAATGAACTCAAGCCTGGCTGCACCTAACGAAATATACCCAAATCTGACTTCCATTCCTGACAGTGAAAGCACCACATTAGCTTTCAGTTGTGTGTGTGCAAAATGGATCGGCAGAATTACCGAGCATGGCTAAGTATGGGACTCACCCATTTCGACTCAAGGGCATTCTACAGTCAATGTCACTTCGTACAGACTCCAAGCACTGTGGTTCTTTTTTAATTTAGGTTTTAAATGAACTCAATATTCAAAGCAAAATACCACAAAAAGCATTGAATATCATGTGGTTTCGTGTGGTTTCAATGAAACTCCCTAAGCAGGACCAGGCTCACTCAAAACTTACACCAGAATTTCCTTTCAGGGTTTGCTAATGGCAGCTGAGTATTGTATTTCTGACTAATCCAGGACCAACCTAGTTTCACAGGTGCTTAGCGTCTGTGGAGAAATTTTCTGAAGCTGTACTTCCAATCACCGTTAATTTATTACAAGAGACAAGACAGGACAACTGTCACAGTGGTGAAGTGATGATAAAGTATGAATACTTTATCAGAATGTGCAGAATGTGCTGTTTTGCAGAATGTGCTGTTGGTTCAAAGCATAAAAGTGCATTTTCAGTCTCATTTTGCAACTTAGCAGGTGCTTCCTTTCTATTCTTTCCTAACTCTACCTGTACAGAAGCATGCTGCCACCAATCAGTTCCCCCTGCGTGCTGAGCTGGACAGCTCTGATTTGGGTTTGTGCAGCAATGGTTGGAGATACTTCTGTAATTAATAAGCCACCTTTCTCATGAGACCATCAGCTAGTCCACTGCTATCTGCTCTGAGCTCAGGTCAGTCTCTACTTACACGTGCAAGTGCTTTTTTAGTGTCGGTCTGTCTCTGCTTCTCTATCTTTTACATGTCAAATTTAAGACTTGTACAGACTTTTACTAAAAATCTGCTTTTCAAACCCCCATCTGGAGTATGGTTTAGACTTGGGGTGTTAGTTTCATCCATTATAGAGCATTTGTTCTTAGAGTAAGCTGTAGCATTGTTTAAGAAAGGGAGGGTAAAGAATAGCTCAGGACAGATTGCAGAGGGAGACAACTAAAGGCCTAAAGGGATTACTTCTCCTTCCTACCTTTAGGAAGGAATGATAATAGGAGCTGTAAGTGCCCTGTTTGGTAGTACTGTTCAAACATATTTTTTAATCTTTCAGTTATAGCTACTCCCTTTTCCTCCCTTCCTCCTTTCCCCTCCCAAACCTGCTCCAAACTGCCCAACAAGGAATTAACACCTCTAGAAAGTTTCTTTCACAAGAGTCAACCAAGATCCAGCTAGGGACGTACACTGTTAGGTATACTCCCTCCACCCCTCCAGACCCCTAAAAAGTCATCCTGTGCTGCTGACATCGGGCTCTTGGAGCTGAGGTGGGATCTTTTGTAGCAGCCTCAGTGTAAACAGGAGTGAAAATGAGCTTGCAAGAGTGTCGTCTGCAGCAGCAGTTACTGCCAGAGAGCCACTGTAGAAGCCCACACCTGCCATTAAGCTTTTCTTAAAATAGAAAGAGATCTTGTTGTTGTTTCTTATTGTTTTTGCTTTAATGATGACTGGATTCTGTGAGCATCATATTACACTTATATAGCTCCTGCCCTAAGCTTCGATTTCAAAACAGTAAATAGACAAAACTTATTTACTGCTGCTTGCTCCTGCCCTGGGAAAAAAAAGAGATGTGCTGCTGCCTGACACAGAAAAAGAACCCTAAACGTTGTTCACAGAGGATTTAAAGCTGCTTAAATAAGAAGCAAAACCAGATTTAATTTGTTTTAAATTTTTTTAGGCTATATCTGATTTTCCCTAAAATTCTCAGGAACATGATGATCTTGCTAGAATATTTGCAAGATTTGGCACTTGAAAAGCTTTAAACAGTATTAAGCTGTTTTTACTGTTTTCCGTGTACAGTATCAACACATCAATTTTCTTAGAAGTTTTAAGATAAATTTGTTATCCAGCCACATTTCCTAGATTGTTTTACACTTAGAAAATCTTATCACATTTTGGGAAAGAATTAAAAATTTGGAAGAAAATCGAAATAATCAGAAAATATTTTTCTTCCTACTTATGCAATGCATTTGAGTCTGACCTAGAGGTGTAAGTCAAGAGTATGTGACTTTTCCTGATTCTTTCCAATCTTTTGCTAACACTGGGAGTAGGATGTTGCTGGCAAGCCTAAAGAGTATATTTTATATGCAATGTCACTGGTGAGCATGGGAATAGGATAAACACTAAGCCTAGTGTTGCCCAGCATGGAGACTGGAAGATTCTTTACCTAGAAGGGCACTTAAAAGTCACATGTCATTGAAAAATCAAGACAGAGATTCAGAGACACCTTGAAATTAGTCTGGTTATTATGACACTCAGAAAGAGAACAATAAATAAATATATTTTTCTCACGTAGGCTCTATGGTTATTTGGTTTTGAAGTTTTCTGTGTAGCCATGCAGGCTCAGAACTCTTTGTTTTCAACAAGAAAGTGAGATTCTCACTTAAGATTTAAATCCAGAAAGTATAGTTTAGTATAAATGCCAGATATTATGTAACTTTGTGGTCTAGTGATGAGTCAGTGACATCATTCATGTGTTTTAAAAATAGCAACAAAATAATAGAAAATGAGCTACTGAAGACTATAATCACTTACTAGTAATTCATGATGAAAAATTCTTGCTATCTTGTTATGATTTTGAAAATCTATTTTTTTGCACCTTGTGTACCTTTGACGTACTTCAGCAAGAGAAACAGCATTTGATAGATCTATGTATGGATCACAAGACTGGGCAGCAATTATATCCCCTCATAGTCAGTGCGGACGATAAGCAAAGTGGTCAGCTATACTTTGGGTGCATGTAGCACTGTAATTGAAACATTTTCAATTCCGATGACAAGAGTAGCAAAAGCAGACTTCTTGTGCTGTAAACCACAACTGGCGTCAAGTAGCTACTTCGGAAGTATGTGGAGCTGTCCAGATTCACCTCATCATAAAACTGTTATTTTTCATCAGTGCTTTTGCCATCTTCAGTTAATCTATAAATCTTTTTTGTTTGATAAAGAATCATTGTGATAAGTTCTGTGGTAAGCAGAACGATGGACGTGAGATGATTGAGAACTTAGGTGATTTTCTGTGGAAAATTCAAGTGTTTATGGTACTCCTCATTAGATGGAAGGAAGCAGATTTGAGATAAGAATTCAAAAAAGGGAAATGGGACGTCTGAAAATCAGGTAGATGATCTCTTTGAAGTGGAAGTGGTTAGAAGGCAAATCCTATGGGTTTCACAGTATACTGGAATGTTTATGTAGGTGATGGGGGAAATAATTACCTAATGTGTGGGTAGGAGAGTCTGAGGAGGACCAAGAAAATCTGACCAAGTTTATTATCCTCCAAGTTTGACTTACTACGTCATGTTTAATCCACTGAAAATGATTAAGAGCTTCACTCTTTTTCATTATTTAAATAAGCAGCTTTTATCAGCATCTCTATAAGTAGCTATTCATATGTTATGGAAAGTATGCTCTGAAATCAAACTTCAATTTGCTCTTAAGAAATATGCGAAGTCTCACCATTTTGACAGAAAAGACTGCGCTAACACCACCCAGAAAAGACTGCACTGACACATTGTTTGCTGACAAGTCAAGTGATAACCTTGTTTAGATGGTCCATCATGAACTTTTCAAAAACACTTTTATGCTGCAACCAGCATCATCAGCCAAGTCATTTCTAGTTAATAAGATTAAAAGTCTCAGGAAATATTTAGAAGTATATGTGAACGAAACAGGACTGACAGAGAAAAGCAGATGCCAGATTAAAAGCTTTATCTCAAATAGGGATTCTTGTCTAAGGCCAGCATGCTTAGAAAATGTGTCTTGTCTGGGATGCCAGAGGTCTGGTGGTCATGCAAATGGTGTTGCTAGTCCTGCTATTCATGCCTGTTATCTTCTGGTGAATGAAAAACAGTACGGATCCAAAATTAAAACAAAGCTTCGTATTAAAAGACATTATTGTTTTTGTTCTTTGGATTTGTTTCTGTATCTAGAGATTAGCTTTTTTGTCACATCTTTCCTGGCATTGAAAGTGATTTCAGAAATGTCTGGCAAATATAGGGTGCTTTTCTCCAAAGGAGAAATGTAATTACAAAATATTAAATCATTCTAAATTCAGTACTCCACACAGGTTTAAAAATCCTCAGGAGCCTGCACTCTTCACTAAGATGCAATGGCCTAGTTGTAAGCTGGTAATACAAAGTACAAATTTAAAAAAAAAAAAGAAAATCTCTTAAGGCAAATGTTAACCAGAGCCTCTGTAAGTGGGCAGGAAGTCCAGGACTCAAGCTTCACTTCAGACTTGCCACTCAGAGCCTCATTACTTATTTTCTGCCTACGAATCCTCAAAACCACATAGCAGTTCTATGCTGATGGGATACTGAGAAAATACTAGTGGAAAGAAACCACAAAAAGGTTACATCCTAAAAATAAAGCATTGGTAAACAGGACTTAAAAACTGTAGTGGAATAGTGGTTGGTGACGCTATGTAAATATTTTAGAACACAAAGTTCGTATTTCCACTATTTTAATCCTAAATGTTTTGAATAAAAGGTCAGTGGGGTTTTAGAAGGGGAAAAAAAACTATGGATGGGGATCTTTCTCACTCCTTACTAATCTGAGCATATTACTATTTTTTCGGAGGTCAAAACCTGTCTGGGGAGGATTTCATGGCACTGGAAGCAGCAGAATACTTTACCCAGTCCCCCTTCCTCATTCAGTCCTTACTGGGCATTCACATACCCCATATCTGTGGCAGTTTTAAAGAACTGCTGAATGACAGAGGAAGGGAAATAGAGCTTGACTAGCCATTGGTTCCTTTCCCTCTCACTGCAAGAATAGCAAAACCACACGAGTAACACTGAAGATCTCTAAAGGCGATAGAGAGCAAAAGCGTAAATACAGCAGAATGAAGATTAGATTCTACGTAAAGAAATGTCAAAAAGGGTAATGTACAAAGCAGATACTATGGCTAACTCCATTAATAACTGTATTGAACCCTAATATGATGTGGTATAATATGCTTTCAGAATCACAGAACAGAGTGTTTATGGGTATGCAATCTATCCCTGTGCTTGGTCCAAGGATGATTATTGCAGTTATATAGGGACGCATTAGTAGCTAAAGACTTCACTTCAGTGAGCAAATGTGTTTGATCTGGGTAAGAATTCAAGGGGCTGCATGTCCATGCTGCCGTTCAGGACCAGATAGCAACTCAGAAATTTGACTTCATAAGTGTCCTAGCTTCCTTAAATGTAAATACAATTATAAAGATATTTTGAAAGGCTTTTTGTCTGACATAGTACTGACATAAATTTTGCAGTTATCAAACTGAACATTTTATTTAAGTAAAATAAATGTGCTCCAGAGGTCTAAAATAATAGAACCTTTGATTAACAGGCTTGCCTTACGCTGTTAGTTGTCATGTTAATTCCCTTAGCAATACTTGTTTTTATTCTTGAAAACACTGATTTCAGTTGCTGGTATCTACTTTGCATTTGCTATTATTTGTCTTTTAAAGAATACAGTGTAAAAATGGAAGGTCAACTAACCCCAAAATGCATTTTCATCTGCATGCTACAGAAAATAGGATAAATGTAGAACTATGTAAAGTCAGAAATTCTGTCATAATGAGTTAAACATGTAAATAAGAGACATTCATAACTATCACTTTAGGACTCTAAAACAGTAAGGAAGTGAAGAACAATTAAAAATCTTATTTAAAAGTAAAAATAATTATTTTTTAAAAACATATTTTAATCTACTGTGATTAGCTTACATCCTTAGTAGCCACGGGCCATGTGTATACAGAAGCTCTGCAGTAACTTTGGTCATACACAGATTTATGCACTTCCTCAAAAAAATGAAGAAATGGCAACTGGACAAATTCAGCCAAAGTTTAAAATGCAGAAATATTTTCAGGTTCAGAACTAGCTTGTGGCCATACAGTTAACAAATGAGAAGCTTGCAACTTCTTTACACTGCCTGCATTAGCACATGCGGAGGCAAACAGAAGGAATGGTAGATTTTTTAGAATGAGGGATCATCTAGCAAAAAATACTATTCAAAATGTTGTAATCCAGTCATATTGTTTTAATTGGGCAACATGGCATTGTGATAACAGATGGCAACTCTGTTCGAACAGATTCAGTCAGACTGATAGCATTCTGCCCCAGCTCCTCTGAATGAAAAGCTATGTGCTTCCAGTTTACATTGCAACAGCTTCATTCAGATTTCACACTTGGATAGACACTGTGCTATTATGAAAGCAAATACCATTTAAGGCTCTATGCATTAGTGTATGGAGATTTCATGGTAGTTTCCATTACTAAAGTGTCAAGTTAGCTGGAGCTGTAATAGCTGAGCTACTTTAGAGTAGAGACATCACTGCTGGTAGCTGCCTACCCTACCCCCAGCCAAAGGTTACAGTTCCTGGATCAAAGATAGCAGAAATGACATGTCTGTATCTTAACTACTCCATCTAGATGGTGCCAGCTGACATCCATCTTCCACAGTGGTTTATCCTAGGACACTGGGCTTTTCCAGCAGAATTACTACATGTGTTCCCTTCTACTGACTCTGTGGTAACTTCTGGCAGAGGGATGAGATGGACAGCTGGAGGCAGAAAAATCTTTAATTTCAGAATGAAGATTCACCAGAGCTTGCTTCTCAAAATTCTAAGTGTTACTCTCTTCCTCCTAAAGAGATAAAAGCAGTTTTAAAACCAGTGGACAGCTAAGATAGTGTTGCCACTTTGGAGAGCGAAATATGTTAACAGGGCATTTTGTCAAAACATGCCTGAACATCAGCTACTATGTTCTCCATAACCCTCTTCATATCTGTGCGCTTCACAAAACAACAAAGTATAGGAGGGGTGGAACACAATTTCCTTACCCTACACTAGGAGCTACACACCCCTTGGGATATGAGAGCCTCAGCCATTTGCTTCCTCCTAACAGCAGTGATTCGGGGGCGGAGGGGAAAACCAAATGTGAACAAACTGACTGTGTCCTGTGCTTGTGTGTGCTTACTAACTCCCTTGCTGACCCTCTCAAGAACAATTGTAATCCAGCTGAAGTTTTTCCTGGCTCTTGCCCGATTTAACAGATGTTTAATAATGGTTCTGGATCACTACTTACATGCTGAACAGTTTTGTGTTAATCTGAATATTTTCTAGACAAAAAGAACTATGAAGGGGGATGGTGAGAAAAAAACTCTAAAACAAGCAGAACTCCCAAAACCTGAAAAATATTTTCATTATCAGTGTATGTATGTATATCTGATCAGCAACAATTTAGCTGCTTCCAGAGTGACTTTCTTAAAGTTTCAGTACTTGAAATGCTTTTGTAGTACACTTGGCAGGCACCACTGTGCAGAAGATCATGATGTACAAAACCACATAATTCCAAACAGCAGGCTTTATCTATCTCAGCTGGCCCTTATATGGCCCTCCACACTATAATAGCTAAGCTCCTCACAATCTTTTGTCTTCAAGGCTCTAGTGAAATATAGATATGCTATACTCTGCACTGTTCTTTACGAATGGTCTCAAGCACGGCTATGAATGTGACAGAAGCCCTTTGTTTATGTCTTCATAGCCATCTTGTAAAGCTATGAAGCTTCAGACAGCTGCTGACACCCTGCCTGACCATAACAAGCCGCAGAATTAAAGTAGATAGGTGATACTATGTACTTTAAGCATGACTGCCCAGATGTTCCAGGGGCCACACTTTCAGATCTGCTGCCCACAGCCTCTCATCCAACTTCAGGTCTCTATAGTGAAGGCTCAAGTTCCTTACTAGTCAATGGAGAGTAATAGACAATTTTAGGGCATGAATCATCTGGTTAAAAAACATATGAATCATGCTCTCCAATGCCTATTTCGCTTCACTGGGCATAGAAAGTCAAGAAAATTATTTGGATAGAAAATTCTACATCTGGTCAGACAATCTCATGCCCTAGTCTGGTTATGAGAAGTGCCATCAAAAGACAATATAGGCATACCCAGAATGAGAGAAAGATCCACAGAGGTTGTCAGTCACCTGAAACAAACTACAGTTAGTAGGCTTTCCTAGGTATCTTTGAAGACATCTGTGTCAAAGTGATTTGTTTGAGGTCTCACACAGCACAGACACAAAGTCTGCATCTCACAAGCCTCAGGTCAAAATGTTGTCTATTGATCTGTCTTCCCTACCAGTCTGGTGGAAATGAATAAACATTATAATTGCCACAAATTCAGATGCTGCATACAGAAGGTCTTTTTGTTAAATAAAAAAAAATCTTAATGATTAATTACAGGAAGGAAGTGAAATCATGCATGCCTGTGCCTTATGGAGCAGTCTAACAAGAGGGTTTGAAGCTATCCTTGTCTTTCACTGTCCTATGTAAACAAGATCCTTAAAGCTTCTTTAAAGATTACTCTTCTGATGAGAAGAGGCCATTTGTAGGCTACTGGACACGCAAATGTAGGTTTTACTCTTCTTCTCATTTTGTGAATTTTATACTGCGTTTGAAGTGGGGATTTTGTTGGGGTGCTGCATGACTCCCCAGCTGTCTCCCTCAGCCAACATAGAGTCTTTGCACTTGAAGCTGGTAAACTTCGTTTCCTTCCTTTTTACTTTGCTTGAGAAACAAGGGACAAAATACTTGTATGAGATTAGGAAAAAAAACCCCCAAACATTGTTTTAACTGTATAGACCCTCAGCTTTCACTTAAAGACAAAAATAATTCTCAAAAGGTATGGCCTTAATAAAGATCATCAAAATGTGAAGGGAATATAAGACTTGCAGAAATACCTGAATTTGCTTAAAGCCTGGAACTACAGCTCTAAGAGATTAACTGTCCCATTAGCTGTCACCTCATAGTGAAGATAATGTTTTTTGAAGAACAACACATTGTTATTTCACCATTTATCAAAGTAACAAAAGAAAGAAAAGGAATATTTTATTATTGTGGTGACTTGTCAGAAATATCCCTGGACATCAAGGATGGGAAAGAAGGAGAGATAAGACAGAGAACAAAAAGAAATTGACAGAGGTGGATCTATGTGTTCTATTAAACAGATTTTCCATCAGTTCAGCTCAGAAGACCTTCCTATGGGTCTTTTGGCACTTTTGGCTTTGGCACGACTTTTGGCACAACCAGGGAAGGCTAGGTAGGTCCAGTTGGGTATGAATTCATAGGCAGCACCGTATATATTCCATGGAAGTGGCAACCAATCTGCTTTCAAGCAACCAGCTCTAAAAGCCCCACCAACTAAAAGTAAAAAATAAAAATAAAAATAAAAATAAAGCCAATACTAAAACATGCCAGGATTGGGAAGAAAACATTTTCACCCTTCAGGAAAGTTGGGTTCTAAAAGCTTAAAGATTGCAACCACCAGCTTGTAGAGAACAGATAAATATTTGACTTATACCAAGCATGAGAAGTAGCCAAACTCAAATACCTGAAGTGGTCTCAGGTCCTACAGGTGGGACCCTGACACTTAGAACATAGAACATCTGGTTGTAGTTCTTATGACTTTAGGTTTGTAGGAAAGGATACAAACCTTTCCTCCTTTCATGGACAGGTAGATATATAATAAAATGCAGATACTTTGTAACCTTTTGTTGCTATTACTATTCAGTTGGTAAAATTTCCCTCATACGGTAGAAGTTCCCCCCATCTTTTTGTGTGGGTTAGTAGAAAAGGAAATATTAACGAATTTTACCCCGTATTTATCCCAGTGAAAGCAAAATCCAGACATCATGTATTAGGCACCTAATAAATAATAAGATTACTTATTAGTAACTTATTTTGATGTTGTTTTAATTCCACTGACTCCAGAAAATATTTGTGCAGACAGAAAGGACAGTCTCCTACTCAAAAAGTGAGACAATAACAGAAAATAATTTCAGGTTACACTACTTAAAATTAACATACAAAAATTAAAATACATAATCATATATTTTTCTAAAAGAGTCAAGAAAGAACAAGTTTATCTTCTGTGTTGTAAAAATGACATTTGGTTCATTTTCCATCCTCCTTATTTGAAAGAAAGTATTAGAGGTCTATGGAAAAAATGAACACGCATTTGGCAAAACTTGGCTTCTGACAAACTGGCGGCAGTTACTGCATTACTGAAACACATTCATAAATGCTGGCTGCTTCTTCCCTGGCGGAATGCCAGTAAAGTACCCACCCTGGTGTCTCCCTTTTCCAGATATACCAATGCCACATTCTCAGGTCTTCCTGACATACATGAAAATTCGTTCTAATGTAGGCCTTTTGTGCCATCCCAACTAACCATAAGTCAAGGCAAATAAGGATCTCATCAGTCCATCTAGGTTGTATCTGTGGCTTCAGACAGGTATATTCTGATCTTTAGCTATGTTTGTAGGACACATTAAAAAGTGTAAAGCAGTAAACTAGCATATCCCAAATGCCTATTATGCGGGGAGCTCAGAATTTCTTTATAATCAGAAGAAATAACCTCTGTTTCTTAACCTGTTCATTTTGTCTCAGTATATTCATGTTATTCCAATAATATTCTCATGTAAATGAGAGGAAAGTGAAAGCTTTCAGTGATGATGGGCAATAATGTGAATTTCCCTAAGTCTAATTCTAATCCTTTTTAATACTGAAATTTATCAGTAAATATGGACAGCTGTTGATACATATAGACTCATTCCACCCACACTCTGAACGAGTCAGACGTTGAGCAGCTCCCATTTGGGATTTCAGACTAATAGGCATAACGCCTAAATTAACAGACTTTGCTTCTGCTTCTAGCATATGTACATCCCTAACCACCGTATCTTGATGTATGCCCCCCTTCAGGTGTCCAAACAGGACAAACAGGAGACTGGGTGGCATAAGATCCTCATGAAGGTTTGCACCTTTACCAAAGATTCTTTCTGCTGGACAGCATGATCTATGTTGGTATTATTATTATTATTATTATTATTAGTGTTGCTATTATTGTTATTATTTTTTGTTTATTTATTAATTATTAGCAGTGACATTTGCTCAGTGGACCCAGTAAGAATCATGGATGAGACGGCGTAGGCACTGTAAATTACACAAAACACTAACACGCAAATACTTAGGCTTCAACGCATAAAGAAACTAGGCTGTGTGCACTGGAATCCTTAGGATGCATTGACATCTTGTGGACAAAAGGAATATAACACATAGCACCTACTGCCAAGATACATCACGGCAATACAAACAGTATTTGAAGACATAAATAAGCTAAGTTCAAACTACCTACTTGATGCTGAGAATATTGTACTCAGAGTAATATGGACTTCTTCTGAAGGAAAATAAATTGAATATTTATCTGGTTCTTTTAGATACTTTTACAGCCTCCAATGATTTCTGTGCTACTGCAGCTAGACTTCTGGTGGTACCTGAGATACCGTAGGTCAACTAAGTTGGACACTGCTATACAACAGTTCCAGGAGCAATGGCAGTATACAAGTGCTCAGTGTGAAGGAGCCTAAGAAGATACACGGTTGTGATATCTTCATGATAGAATAGACTAAGACTAAAAAACTAAGACTAAGACTAAGGCTAAAACTAAGGCCTCTCTTCATTCACTGTGGAAGGGCAGGCTTTTATTGCTCTTTGCAACTAAGTAATTTTACTTACATAAATTAATTTGTTTCCCCATCACTATTATTTCCCTTCTCTTGTGCAGCCGTTCTTTCCCTCTGTGGAGGATATCTCCAGGAAATGAAAGGGCACAGAGATAAGTAGATTCAAGTTGCTCCACACTGGATGCATTTGCGAGCCTTTACTTTAAACCATCATTTTTAAAGGGCTCTATTGCACCAACATGACTTACCTGATCTCATGACAAACAAGCGAGCCTTGAATTACCATATAGAGATAGTGGAACTGCTGTATCTTCTGCCATAACAGAACCTAGAGTAAGATTTTTTAAATAATTTTTTTTTCCTCCAAATCAGTGTTTGACAAGCTATGGTCCTGGGAGACTGATCTGCAACCTGTTGAGAACAGTTACACAGTGCTGGCTCTTCATTTTTGTTTCTCATTGCATCTCTATATTAAAAATATCTAAACTAAGTTTAATACTTTCTTAACAAAACCTGTCCATGGGAATTACCTGCTGGATTTCTGATAAACAGTTGGTGAGAAAAGTAGGTTGCTGACTCACTAGAGAGCCACAACAGAAATAATTTTATCATAAGATGGACCCTGAGAGTGGATGCACTGAATGGTTTGTATGACAAGCGATAGGAAACACCAGGTCTTTCATCAGAAAAACAAACAAAAAAAAAAGGGCATTTTTACCCACAGCATTTTTTCTGGGTTTTTACTGAAGTCATCCTTGATTTACATATGTCAAGACCAAACATGGGGACATGGTGGTTTGCCTAGAATCATCCAGAACACTAGTGTCAAAGAAAAATAACACTCATACCATCTCATTTCTTCTAAGTGCTCTTTTATACTCACTGTTGCTCTTTCAATGCCATTTCTTGCACAGGAAACACATATTCTTTCTTTTGGTCTGCACTTGGTGCTTCATAACCTTGCACTTGCATTTCACATATTTGCAGCATATCTCATTGTTATTCTGAGTTCTCATACACCAAGCACAAATAACCAGCAGAACCATGATTCTAAGTAGGTATTGGAGCTGGGGAACATGCTGAATGTCATTTCCTAGTATCTCAATCAAGCTTTCACTTGTTAATAACCTGAAAGTCCAGAACCATATTTATCCAAGACCATATCCTCCTCAAAACTTCCCCTCTGTCTTGTGACCTAATGCTGTCACACCACGCAGTCAAGATGCCACCATTACAACAGGTTTATGTTCAGTCTCTTTCTGAACTGTTTTTTGGTTTTGCAAACTTTGTGTGGGTTTTGCTGAGAAATCACTTTCAGTGCTGTTCTGTTTCAGCTACTGAGTAAATCAGACATTAAAATCAAAGGGAAGCTTGAGAGCACAGTAAAGTGTGGAAGGGTCATTTCAAAGGATTGCTCAGTCAAGCAAGCTACACAGTCTTCTTGCAAAGCAAAACTTCAGAATTTCCAGCTCTGTAGTAGAAAACCCAAGTGGGAGGAAACTAAAACCCAAACAAGCAAGCTTTTTAGAGTTCAAAGTAGAAATCATGCTTCTCAGTCACTGGTAGTTACCTTCACTTTGTCTTTGCAATCAAAATCAACTGAAATACTTTACTAAAGAGATTGCAGTTAATATCGTACCCAGAAAGAGAAATCAGAGAATACTAGGACTGGCTTTATTATTAAGTATATTTGAGTATATTATTAACATTATTAAGTCCAATTAATCCAGGTGTAATACTTAACTGATAAATTACTTCTGGGGCCTGAAATGATACATATTTGTGGTGCTATCACATACCAGATGGCCACAGCAGAGTCCCACTGGGCTGCTCTTGATTGTGTGGAATTGACACATTCTTAAGATATTATAGTAGCTACCCAGTATATGAGTAGTTTTCCACACAAAACCATCTAAAATTCTGAGTTTACTTCTGGCACATGGCACTGACTCAATCACAGATACTTTTTTTTTTTTTTTTTTTTGTATTTTGTAAACAAAAAATTTTCAAGTGTTTTTAATTAATAGTAGTTTAGATTTACAGTTTCTGAAGGAGAGTTCAAGGTTTGTAAAACACCTGTAATGCCAATTTACAAATGCTTTGAGAGAGTCAAATCAATTATTTAAAGAACTTTTTAGTTTAAACTAATATATTTATTGAAATCACCCAATTTAGTCTCTGTGTTCTTTCATTGTCTTTTACATCTTTCACTATCTAATTTATTTTTCTTTTTCTCTTATTTTGGTGGAAAAGTTTAACAGCTGGCAATGTAATACCAACATTCTCCATGGTGTACAGCAGTTGTCCTGGGAAAACAGCAAAGGTAGGACAAATCTTATGTAGTAAGGATAGTACAACAGGGCAGTTGGTCACCTGAAAAACACTGCCTGATGCTCACATTTTGTGGGATTGGGTCCACACTTTCCATGACTGTGACTGCACCCAAAGCTGTTGGTGTTTGGTAAATTGATTAGCTTTCTAAAGAGACAAGACCAATGTGACAGCACACTGCAACCGTCTGCAAGGTTTCCTTCTTCTCCCAGCAACTTTATAAAGGCGTAATGACACAAGATCATGAATATGAATAGAGTAGTAGAGGAGAGAGACCTAAACCAGTGCTCCCACTGTAAGAAAGGCAGGCAGAATCCAGCCCATTGTAGCCATTTACAGTGTCAACAGTAAACATCATATACACTTACAGAAAGCTTTGAATCAACCTTAATAGATGTGTCCATTAGAGTCCCTCAGAAGGAACTAGTAGAGTTGAGCAAAGGACAAAGAATTGCCATGGGAAGTGGAAGGAGCCAAGAAGGGGGTGGATTGCATATGGGTGGTCCAGACGGAGTGGAAACAAGGCTTCTTTCGCTCCTCTGATCATTGAAAAACTGCTTGGTTTTGCTTGCAGTCCATATAAATGTGAAGTTTTGTGGCCTATGCTACTGTACCAGGTCAGAACTGACAATGGTTCCTCCTGCTGTTAAAAGCCCATGAATTGTGGATGTTTGGTCTTTTGCAGTTGCATAGAAGACATAAGAAAGTAAGACAAGGTGATTTCAGATTGGTCTAATCTTTGCTCTTACTTCTACAACAGTAAGGGATATTAGGTCAGAGCAAGCATTGTAGGGTCATTGCTTTTTCAGTAGCTCTAGAAGGTCTCAGTAACACATCGTAGTAAGAGTGTTCTTCACAAAGGAAAGAGAATACTAACACCATGATGTTAGCCTTGCTTGGGCTGACAGGCATGCCAGTTAGTGCCATATGTGATTTTGTAAGAAAGACAGCTGTTATCACTGGGAAGTGAATTGAGATTACTAAACTCTCCCCCAAACAGCCATCAGCCAGTAAAGACTGTTGGCAATCAAACTTGAGTGGACAATTGAGTCTTTATTTGATAGAGCAAGAAACACCATAATAACGATAAGAAATAATTAATCCTTAATTTTAATTACCTACAGACTTTTTTCTCACTTTCAATTTTTCAGCTTTTTGTCTCACAATCAATCATGCCAATTATTAAAAAAAGAAGTGGTATTTTAAGTAAGATTTCCCAGAACTATTAGCTGATAGGCAATCTTACGTACTGTTAATGTCTGCAGGTCTCCATATGTCCAGTCTGTGCCAAATGTAAATAGATTCTCAACTGATCCGACCTGCAAATGTGAGCACACATACTCTGACATCAAAGGATGTCAGAAACTCAGTGCTATGGTTAAGAATCAGCCCCCCCATACCTTTAGAAAGTCTGTGCCACAGATAGCAGGTTGTAGTTACCTGCCCACTACCTTGCCAGATGTCTGCAAAGAAGGGATCCCCAGGAGGTAACTCAGCTCTCCAGGAAATAAATAAGAATACAACCCTGTATTAGGGCTTAAAGGAGGATCCAGGAAATGATAGGCCATCAGACTTACGTCAGTCCTTGGGAAAGTAATGGAACAGATCTTCCTGGGGACTGTCACAATATAAATGAAGCGCATGACTGGGAAACACCAGCATGGATTCACCAGGGGCAAATCGTGCTTGAGAAACCTGATTGTGCTCTACAACAAAGTACCCTGCTCATTGGGGTGAGCAGTAGACATTGTCTACCTGGATTTCTCCAAGGCTTTCTATGCAGTTTTCCACAAACTCGCCCTATAGAAGCGATGCGTTATGATCTCGGCAAGTGGACTGCGGTGTGTGGGGAACTGGCTGACTGGCTGCACTCAGGGGGCGGTGGTAAATAACTCCTTTTCAAACTGGTGACCTGTTCCCCATGTCACTGTTTAATATCTTCATAAATGATCTGGGTGATGGGATCATGTAGCCTGATGAAATTTGCTGATGATTCCTGGGTGGGAAAGCAGACACTCTGGGAGAGCCACCCTGCTGGATGAACTGGATGGGCTGGAAGAGTGGGCTAACAAGGACCTCAGGAAGTTTAACAAGGACAAGTGTAAGGTCTTTCACCTAGGTAAACACAGTCCAGGACTGCAGCACAAACTAGGGTCTGCTTGGCTGGGGAGTAGCTCTGTGGAAAAGGACCTGGTGGTCCTGGTAGAAAAGAGCTCAAAATGAGTGAACAGTGTTCTGCTGCAGCAAAGAGAGCCAACAGGATGCTGAGTTACATCAACAGGGGCATCATCAGTAGAAAATTATCCCACTCTACTCAGCACTTGTCAGGCCACATCTGGAATACTGTATTCAGTTTTGGTCCCTGCTGTACAAAAAAGATGTGGACAGGCAGGAGAGGGTCCAGATGAGGGTCGCAAAGGTGATTGAAGGACTGGGAAGCCTGCCACATAAGGAAAGGCTGAGAGAACTGGTTTGTTCAGCCTTGAGAAAAGAAGGGGAGACCTTATTACCGTGTTCTACTGGCTGTAAAGAAGATGGAGACTCCCTTTTTACAAGGAGTCACATAGAAAAGACAAGGCATAATAGGCACAAGTTATTCCTGGGGAGATTCTGATTGGACACAAGAAGAAAATTTTCACAATGAGAGAAATCATCCCTGGGAATAATCTCCCCAGGAAAGTGGTGGATTCCTGAATACTGGACACCTTTAAGATTTGTCTGGACAGGATTCTGGGACATCTAGTGTAGGACATACTTTGCCAAGAAAGGTTGGACCAGATGATCCTTGAGGTCCCTTCCCACCTTGTATTCTGTGATTCTATGATCATGTTTTGCATTTCTGGAGGTTAAGGTCCTCTGTCTCCCTAAATTTCTGAGTTGGCCTCAAGTCTCTGAGAAGAAAATTGGGTAGCTGCCAGGGGAGAAGGCAAAGCAATTCAGAATTAGGGTTTATTACCGGCATTAACACAGACTCATCTAACCCATATCTAACAAATCAAGTATTTATTTCTTTGTGCCTCAACTTCCCTGCATATGAAAATTAAGCTAATAGCTACTTACCCATTCTCAAAGTGCTTAGAGAATTATTTTACATCTAAAGTGCTTTGAACTCCTGTGACAGGAATCGCTACACAAATATGAAATGTTCTTGTTATTTTTCCAGGGAAATAAAAGTATCCAGTCACTCAGCCAACTGGCAAGACACTTCAGATGCTTTTGACTGTGAATATCTCTGTTTTCCAGGCTTTAGAAGGTTATGTCCAACACCTGATAGCTAGGTTTGGTTTCCCTTCTCTAAAATGAATGATAGCTGTGTTTTTAAATAGAGATAAGGGGAAAGGGGACAGTGAAGGATAATGGCAGCAGTTTGGGCTGTCTCTTTTGGCTTGGCCTCAGCCCTCTTATCTCACCTAATGGCAGAGCGAGTGCCAATGTTTATTTGGCCATTCTCATTCACCAGCTGCTCCTGTACCATGGTGTTTTTCTTCCCAGATGGCAGCACGATGTTCCATGATTAAACTGACACAAAAAACAATGCAAAATTTGTCTAAGAGAGGTTCAGCAAGCATGAGAAAAACAGCTGATATCTTTCAGAGCTAGCCAAGTTGCCTGACCTTGATGCCAGAGTAATTATGGTCTGACTTGAACAAAGGGTAAGGAAAGAAAAGCCACCACCAGATTTATCAGGTGTGTTTCCGGAAGAGGAAAAAAAAAATATTAAAATTCCTCTCTACTTTTTGGCTCTGTGACAAAATCAATTGCTGCAATCTGAAAAAGCTCCCAGAAGCCCCATATATTAGCAGGTCTTGTGAACTATTACATGCTGGCTAATTAATGCCCTTCTAGATATGAATTTTATTCAATTATTCTGTGATCTCAGTCAGAGGAACACCGAGATGATATAAACAGCTGTATTTCCCTGGGTTTCATCTTTCATTTGCCAATATTTAGAAGTATTGAATAGAGTTTAATATTTAAATAATATTTATGGTTTTAAAAATAAATATTCTCTCCAAATTCCTAGTTAAATTATTACAGAAGAGATGCAATGAAATTGTTTACTAATCTAATGCCTCTGAAAGCAAGATATTTTTCCCTATCAGACAGTACACACTTCTATACAATACTTTTTGTCCTGCCATAAGATTTAATGATTTAAAAATCTAATTCCATTAGAATTATGCCTTTTTAATGATCCTTAAAAAATAACTAAAAATACTACTTCACTTAAATGTCAAACCCTTCCAAAAATCTCCGTTTTCCATTTTCCAGCAGCAATACACTGAATTATATTTTTTCTTGTGGGTTTCCTATTTTATTGTGTCCCATGTTCTGATCTTAAAGTTAATCATGTCAAATTCTGAATATCTATATACATGCAAGGATCCAGCTGCAAGACTAGGAACTTTGATTATAGATTCTGCAGGTAAGAGGCAATGGATGCTGAGCCCTCTTAGCTGTTCCAGAGATCTCCTACTCACCAGCTAGTCCGACTTGATACTAGCAAACAAACAGACAAATGCCGATCTGACAGCCACCCTACACTGGTGGGTGACCCTGAATACCAGCACTGTCTGATAGTCTTGCCTAAACCCTGGTCCCCTACTCACTCACTTACTTCCCCATCAAGTTTTCTAGCGAATTACACATGCGCACCCCCACATGCACCAGTTTTGGGGAAAATACAAGCACTTCTCCCTGCTCGCTTGATGGCAACAGGCCCATGGGCTGTGACTGCAGTCACCAAGTGCCAAAACCCTACTCACTTCACTCATGCTGGTTCCCCCCGTAGCTGGCACGGGGGTCACACTGTTCCCATCCCAGAAGCTGGCACTGAGGTCCCCACTTGCTCCAGTTGCTGGCACCATAGGTGAGGGGTACCTAGACCCCTAGTCTGACTCCAGTTGCTGGCACCAAATCCACTCTAAGCCTGTTCCTTCAGTAGCTGCCGCTTAGCCCTTACAGTGCACACATGCTCGCGGGAAACAGAGTGAGCTTACACAGAGAGATAAGAGAGTGTTTAATAACTCTCTTAATAAGGAGAGGACAGATGACAGTGATTAGATGCAGCACTTGGTCAGACAAGCATACTGAGCAGCAACAATTTACATGTGGCAGGCTCTTTTTACAGCCCTTTTGGTCTATCCTGCCCTTTGATCCTCCTGTCCCTATACATTCCTGCATGAATTTTGCATAGTCCCACAGACCCCCATCAAATATCCCAAATTCTCATGTTCATCTTGCTTCCTTTTCTTTCTCAGTTACAAGTCCAAATTGTCCCTGCTACCCTGGTGGCTGGTAGTTTATTAACAGCCCATCAATTAGTGACTGGAGAATTTTGGTCTTTGGTACTGTCTTGTTATCCCTTAGTTACAAGGTCTGTGTGTCTGTGAGTTCTTGTTATAACTTTTTACATTGAAAGGTCCTTGACTGAATAACCTTAATGAAGCAGATGTTTTCACCTTCCAAATAACCTTGTAAGTGACTCTTTTTTAAAGACAGAATTTCCCACATACCGCTTTTAACCTTCTTGAAACAGAGCTATTACTAGCTGCTGTGTTCTGTTTTTAGGGGGCAGTAAGAATCAAATAAATTTGAAATACTAAAGTCAGAAAAGGAAAATTAGTGTTTTACTTAAAATACTGTGCAACAAAACCCAATTATTCTAATGATAACTTGAAGAGCCTCACCCAATTTTTAGATAATTTGGTCCAAATTCCTCAAATTCATACTGCTAACCTCTTCCACTTCACCTACAAACCAATACTGAGGAACGAGGAAGAGGACTGCAGGAGCAGTGAGCCTGCAGAAAGAGACTAAGCCCATGCCCTGCCAATTGCTCCACGGGTGCTTGTCAGACAGCAGTGGAACAGTTCAGTGTTTCATTTCTGCTCATGGCAGATTGCAGTTTAGTGGCTACAGACAGCACAGCTAAGTGTCACAGTGCTCATGTTTGGTTCACATGTGGTGCCTGAACTAGGCATCTCTAAATGAAAGAAACATGACTTTTTCTCATTTGAGTTAAAGAGCCAGAATGCTGGCTGCAATGATAGCAGTCACACAACTTTACACGTAGCTTAGCCTTTATGAAAATGACATAAAAACTTAGACCGTGGGTGCGTCTCTCTTCTAGCTCCCTCTCTGCTAGACAAAGAAATGAAAGTTCCCACCTGATTATCACTGCCTTCCCCTTACTACCCCTGACCTCCTCACATCTTCCGGCTGAGCACTGCTGAACACGCCTGAACACTTCCCACTCCCCTTAGAGTAAGTTAGCCAATGGAGTTCTCCTGGTATATGAGGGAGCCCTCATACTAGTAATTTAGGTGATAGATCTGAGGGACAGGTAACATGCAATAAGAGATAATAACGAAGAGACTGTAGAAATAGCACTTTTCAGTGGACACTGGGAAAAGATCGATTGTGACTGTGCAGATTACAGGAAGAGTTCATTTATAGTGAGGGCAGAAAGGATGTTGTTATTTCAGTTGTGCTAAAGCTTTCAGCCTGTATGGCTGAGAGGTAGGTACCGAAGGCAATGAAGCATTAGCAAAAGTTTTCAAAAGGTGCTAGGACAACAGTTACTGGTTCCTGGCTTTCCAATTTACTGAATGTTCCCTGGGCTAGAAGAAATTATGTGGGAAAACTTTTTGTCTTTCAGAATTCTCCAGCTACTTTATTTGCAGCAAATAAAACAAAACGAAACAAACAACAAAAAAACCAAAAAACAAAAACCCACATAAGCCTCTTTAACATCCTAAACCTGAGCTTTTGCTGGGAGAATCAGCACTGATAGGTCACTGCAGAAATCACCATTCCTGGAATGTGTCTTCTCTAACAGTGAAAAGAAAAGGTCATTCCTTTAAAAAAAATGGATTCACTTTGCAGATACTTCCCTTACAACATCTGTATCATTTACTTTTACTTAAAAGAATTCTTGTAAGAATCTTCAAAACCAGCTACACAGGACCTGACTGGAAGAGTACCAGCCTCTGTCAGGTGTGTTTCAGCACTGCCACCCAGTTATATGTCACAATTGCACACTATTTCAGTCACCAACACCTAAGTAAAATGACACAGGTAGAAAACACTGTAAATTTGCAGAAATCTGTGATTCAAACGTAGAGATGTTCAAAAATTAAAATAAAATCTATGAAATCCTTGGATTATCACCTAAATCTGTGCATAACCTTATATAACAAAGAACAATGTACCAGTAAAAAAAAAAAGGCTAAATTCATCAGGTAGATTGTGGTTTTTTTGTTCCATTCTGTTGCACAGCTTTTTTATAGTTTAGTGACATATCAGATGCCTGACCAAACATCTCCCTTACACACTCCTTAGCTGTACTATTTCAATTTAATGGTGATGTAAGACAACATTAACTTTTTGCCACTTCTTGTGGTTGACTAGACTCTGGACTGAATATTTTCAGCCATACATCGTTTAGCTTTTAATCTTGTGTATTTTTATTAATGGAACAAAATAAAACAATAAAAAGTCAGCAGAGTAACTAAAGTGAGGTTTCAGATTGTTTGAAATACAGCAGCCTTTCCTGGCTTGCTAGCCTCAGGGAGGGGTGTTTTACCAGATGATAAAATGTGCATCAGCTCCCTCTCTAAAAGCACATTCTTCTTTGGAGGGCTGACAAGGGCCACTTATCTTGTGCTATAATTCTGTCTGTGCCAGATTCATAAATGAAGTGGTATTTCACCCTAGACTAAGTGAGTGAGTTAGATGTACTTCCCTGAAGGAAAATCAAATATCCTAAGGCAATGAAAGAGTTAAGAAGGTCATAGGATTTGCCAAGCATCATGACGTAATTCTCTGAGTCCACTCATCTCAGAATGACTTAAGACTCTGGACATTGTCTTTTTTCTTGAGATTCCAATAGGATCAGAGGACTATATCTATGAACAAGATTAAGCAGTAGCTGGCTTAATGTAAAACTTAGTGTTAATTCAGGAAATCATTCTAAGTTACTGTGGATTTCCTATATTCTCAAACAAAAATCTTTTAACTTGCATTATGGTTTACATCGCATTTATACTTCAAAAAACCACCGTGTAAAAAACCCTTCTTAGTCAATTGATCTATTCACTTGAGTGCCAAAACAACAGGTTTTTTTCTCCTATTCAAGCCCCTTTTCAAAACTGCTCAGCAAAAGAAAAGAATCATAGCAGCTATTGTGGCTCATACATCATCAGAGTTGTCAAGCAGGAGCTAAATGTAACTGGTGTGTTAAAAGTCACCTAGTGAAATAACCTTTAAAGCTGCATATAAAGCAAAGATTTCAGTTTCTAGACTGACAAAAGATTTGTTTCACATCATTAAGAAACGTTGACTTTTTATATATAGACATCAAATTAATCACTGTTCTATTAAGTTCCCTTCTAAATAAGGATTTGTTTTCCCCTTTCCTAGAAGACCCTTCCTGACTATTATTGCATTAGTGCAATTTGTCATAAGATGTGCTGAGGAGCTGAGTTTATATATAGAAATAATTATTTATTTGTTATGTTTTTATGTTCCTCTTTGTTCACCCATGAATGCCCACTGTAAACTTGGTAAATGATCTCATATTTTGAAAGTAAGATTATTGATTATGCAAGCAGAAACTTATTATAAATGCAGTTGCAGATCCAGAAATATCTTCAGTACTTTATCTTAGCCCCACACAGGTGTTTTTTTGTCCTAATTTTTACAACAGCTCCACTTTGATTCTGTGCAAAATGGCTTTCTTACTTTCTTTTTATTTCACATGAAGCACTTAACTGGTCAGGGTTGCGAGTAATCTTTGACCCCTGTAGAAATCTCAGAAGTCTTGAAAGGTTCCCTTAGGCCAGCTCCTGAATGTGTAACTCTCAACTCCTGGATGTTTCCTAACACACAGTATACGTTCACAGAAACTTAATTCAGTTGTCACAGATCAGGATTTCCAAGTTTTGGTAGTAATTACCTTTCTGAGCCCATATAGCAAAATGAATGAGATGTAACATCTGTTTTCTGGTTTCTTAAGTAAACTTATATCGAGTGAATTCAATCATTGATTAACTGTTCAAGCCAATGAGACATCACATTTTTCAAAGTCAGAAATTATTACAATTTCCATTGAGCCTAAGATCTAATCAGAACTGAGTGGAAAACAATTTTTTCAGCCTGTTAAAATGTTTGAGATTTCAGGAATATTCCCCAAACCAAGGAACCCTGTAATAGCCTTCCCAGTGGCTGGAACCTCCAATTGACTCTAGAAGTTCAAAATCCTCCCTCTTTCATTCAAATCAAGAGTGTGGTTTTCCCACATCTTATTGATAGCCAAACCACTAGGAGGTTAGCTATGAGTCTGCTGGTTTTGATCTGAAATGGCATCACAGTGATGGGAATGGGTCATGACTGATGTGGGGTTTTGGAAGCAGGATTGATTTTGAGGTTTGGGGATGGAGCAATACTAATTATTGGAAAAGGGAATTAAATCACCGGGATATGAGAAGGGAATAAGGTAGACTAAATCTTTGCTGTAAGTACCACGCATCTCTATTTTCGAGGAATTGTTCTTTTCTAACTCCAACAAAGTTTTCTGGAGATGGATTTCTGATAAGTGTATCCAATACCTGCCTTTATTAAACTCCTGCAAAAAGCATTCTGCTTCCATAGGATGATGCTGCATCTCCTTGTAGATTAATTTTGATCAGAGTAGGTTAGAGAGGTAGATTTGGGAGAATTGGGAAGGCCTATAGAGTTTAAGCTCTTATCCAGGGCTGGCTGCATTTGAACACCATCAGTCCTGATATAAGGGGGACGTATATGTGAATGACACCTTCTGACTTCCATAATTTTCCTTCTTAGCCAGTATTACACTCTCCTTTTTTCTTCATAAAATACAAATTACAATTTTCTCTTATTGTCTCATCCATCATGAAACCAAAAGAACAAATCTGTAGTGTTGAGTCCTTCTGTCTCCTTTTAAGTGTCCCTCCTTCCTTCTTGTCATTAGATTCTTTATAATCACTGCTGCAGGCATTCTTAGGATGCCTCAGCCTGTAGCTCCCCTTTGATGAACCCTCTGGGGAAGTCAGGTATTTATGTATGTCATTCTCTTGCTAACTGCAAATTTTTTTTTATACAAGGTGACAATAATTTGCCATGCTAATGCTAAATAGCAAGTATTCACTCTGAAACAAACTCACCTCTAGGTAAATTTATTGCTTTCTTTATAGTTTAACCCAGACTTGAATTCTGGTCTTTGATAGTAATCCACTGAGATGTATTAGAGCCCCATGAACCCAGTGCTTCAGTGCAGACAATCAAGTCATAGAAACTGTAGCGAACAAAGCTAGTTCCTGCCTTTAACCCCAAAATTTATCTTCAGTTTTGCCAGCTTTGTAAATTCTGATAGGTTTATGGGTGATCTTGGCTAGTGGGACATTAGTGTCAATATCCTCATGGACTTCCCTGAAAATCAAAATTTCCCACCAAGAACATCAATCAGTGTAGATGAAACTAACTAAAAAGTTGAATTTAAGCTTTGCTAGTCTCTGCAAAATCAGCAGATCTGACCCCCAAACCCTCTTATTCTTGCAGACACTCAGGAAAATTTACAGAAAATTTACAGAAAATCTACTTGTATCTATGGGATCGAATGATTCAAGTCTCTGATGCTGAACTGGAGACTATCAAGAATTTTATTTTTTTCTGAGATATAAAATGGAGAATGTCTAGCCCACCTCGCTTGTCAGTTCTAGATTAGTCCTCATTTCAGGGGAATAGTTTCTAGACAAATACAGATTCCTCTGAGCCAGTTCATGTTCCTGCTCACAGAAATGCATTGCAGCCCTTTGAAATAAGCTTATGAGAAATGGGATTATGAGCCTGACCTACTGAATAAAAACCCCAGAAAATGAAGGCATGTATATTTAATAATTTTTTCATTTCTGATAGACAGACTAAAACTTGGGATCACTTTTTTTTTTTTTCCTTGCTTCAGAGTTAGTTTCTGAAACACACTGCTCTTGGTCTGCAACAAACCCTCCTGTTATCCCCTGCATTAAGGGCTGAACAGTTCGTTGAGAACACAGATCTACCATCTCACTAACTTCTTACTTTCGACAACTCTAGAGTGTTCTTAGGTCCTAATAAAAGTATTTTTTTAAATTCTAGTGTACTTATAAATAAATCTCTTGGTGAGCACCAGTAAATTCTCCTTATCAGAACTACCCCTTTCATCCTTTCTTAGTTTCTGCTTTGCTCGAGGAACATTTAACTCTGTCACATCCTTGACAGCATCATTATTTCTCTTTCCAGCTATTGTCCATACTATGGAACGGTCGTGTTTAATGTTTTCTGTAACTGCCATATAATAGTCCTTATTCTCTGCCTCATGAACATGCAAAGCCAAGAAATATTTTTAAAATGGCCACAATACTAGCTGCCTGGAAACAGTATGGTAAAGATCTTATAAATAATTTTTGTTTTTTAAAAAATGCTGTTGCACAGGTATTCAAATTGCTTGATATAATACAATACTTCTTGCTTAGCTAATGATGATTTGTGAGTATTACAGATTACTTCTCTGTCTCCTACCTGCTTGTGAAACTCTGCTTTTTTTGCTCCATACTACCTGACTCTTCATCATGTTATGAATAATACATGGCATTCCGCATTATAGGAAATGTATTTACAAATGGAGTCTAACTGCATCATCAGATATGCAGTTTGTAACTTTGCATTTTAGAATGAGCTAAATGATTGAGAGCACTTGAAAGCAACTTCCATTATTTATGTTACAGTCAGCCTGAATTTGACTATCCTCTAAATCTGTCGATTTGAGCCAAGTACCAGCCTTTCTGTAGTATTGACTTTTAAACAGTACTGTCCAGTGATTTCATTGGAGAATCCTGATTAAAAATTGATGTGACAATGTGCCCTATTGCCCTCAGTCTGCACATAAAGCTAGCAGTGATGTTACGTCTGCAAAGTTAGTCATTCATATTCAACTGCTGTTCAGATAGATAGATAGTTTTAGTTAAAATTGTAGCTCATGCTTTTAGAGATAATACCAACAGCAATGACCAGATATAAAGACCATTCCTTTTATGAGGAAGGGCTAGAAACAGATGTTGTGAATCATATTCAATTCCTACTAAAATCTTCATTTTCTTAGCTGTTTTCAAAAGATTTTGGTTCATACGTTCCTTACAGGGGCAGAAATTGGGCTCAGTAGAACTATCTGCTAAGGAAGAGGTGAATCATTTATCTCTTGGTCAGTGCTGATATGATCAAGGAAACAGAGGTTTGCTGGTGTAGAAGGATATAAAGACATCTGCGAAGAATATCTAAGGCCCAGTACAAAACTTGCAAAGCTCTCCCTTGTAGTGTCTTGCTGTATTTGTTGAGCACGTACCTGCAGTACACCTTTTCTTTCTTCAGCTACGATGTTCCATTAATGGAAAGGTAAAATTCAAAGAATAAACACTGTCCTCTTGGTGCCTTTTAAATCAGCAATTTCTCCTGATTTTCTTAACGCACAGAAAAGATTACTTAAAACTGACATTAACTATGTTAACTACACCTGAGATACACTCTCACACAGCACAAATTTGGAGTTAACTTCTAGCAATAACTCTGAATGTATTTCAAAATATCATAATAGCAAGTGTTACTGAAGAAGAAGAAATTAGAAGATAGATTCTTTTGCTTTCATAAGACAGATTAAGGACCCAAACTAAAACCAGGAAGGGAACTAAAACCAGTAGAAAGGAAAGTTACACAGATTAGGGTGTTACTGGTCGAGACAGCCAGAAACATGGATATAAATATGCTATATCCAGCCAGATGGCATAACACAGAGATATCAGTTAAACTTATATAATCTCCACATTTGTACCTGAACATTCTTAAAAGAAATTATTTTGACCTTTTACTGTGTTGTAGATGGTGGAAGTAGAATTTAGCTAGTGTTAAGTGAGTTCTCATGGCTCAGAAACCCATCACTATAATGTTCAATTCAGCAGAAAATATTCTATGAATTATAATTATATTTTTCCTGCATATTTTCATTCCATGTATATTGCCTTTAAGCATAAATACTTCTTGAAGTATCACAATCAAACCAAACACTTTGAGAATTCAATGGCAAAGCATGAACTGACTGCATATGCATTACTAATACTGAAGTACGCCATATAACAGGACTTCATAAGAAATTACGTGAAATAAAATGATTTTTCTGTGAGTGAATTACGTTTGTTTAATATTCACAACAGGATTCCCATATTTTGGAGATTTGTGCTTCCTCAAAAGGTTATTTTTTGAAAAACAAAGCCTGCTTGCAATTACTGCGCTGCACCAAAAGAGGGCACCTAAAGCTTTCAGTATAAAGCCCGGGAAAATCCACCGGAGGTTGGATTACTTTCCAACAATATTTTAGAAATCTTCTCCCACATTACAGCATACTAAGCAGAAATACAAAGTCTGTCACTAGACAACGATATATAACATTCTATGTATATATATATATATATACTTACTTTAAGGGAAAATGACATTTCAATATATTCAGATATCCACATTATTTATAGATTATGCAGCTAGAAAGGAAAACTGTGGTCACCTAGTCTGCGTTCCTATACAGTATCCCGCATTAATTTCTTTTTGAATGAGACCATTTGTTTTAGAAGAATTTTCTAACTTGACATCAGAATTGCCAGTGTTTACAGACTCTAAACAATACATTTAAATAATTTCAGAGACTTTAATTATGGAAAAGGTATGTAAAATTCCAACTCATTTTTGGTGTCAAACTCTTACTGTTGGATATCTCCATTAACTTTCAAGAATTAGCTTCACTGTTGCTAATTAAGTCAAAATCAAGCCTGCAGTAAGGTGTGCTATTTAGGACATCTGGAATACTTTAAAGAAGTGAGTAACCACTGGCTTGGCCTGGTGTATCTAGTAGCTGAAAGGAATACAAAGCCTGTCTTCTGTCTGCAGATTGACTATTTGTTTGTAGTTGAACTTTATGCAATTTATTGCACTATGCAGTGCCTCAGTTTCCTCAGTTTCCTGCAATATGGACCTAATTTTAGAAATCCTTTGGAAACCCTATGCAGAAAGCCTGTATGAGAGAGACACAAATAATATTTTCCTTTTACAGTAGGGAAAATATTACTACTAAACCAAGCAGAAGGTTTTGTTTGTATGTCTACCACAACCCTGGAATTAATTTATCTAAGAGTCTACACCTACACTTGTAAACTGCAGAAACAGCATAACCTTTCTTAAATCTCTAGTTCACTTAAAATTTGAGCTCCAGGCTTTTAATTCCAGCCTTCTAGAATATCTGACAAGTAAGCAAAAGCAGAGTCTTACCCAATCCACGTTGTACCATAAAGATGCAAAATGTTGTCAGGAGTCAAACCCCCAGCAGGAGTGTTTCCTAGTCAGGCTGTGTGTATGCATGAGCAGTTCCAGAATCTAACCTTCAAACCCCACTGGCTGCCTCACACTCAAATGCCCCGATCTTAGACATACTATCCGTGCTCCTGTCTTCACTTTGCAGACATCTGCCAGAGTTCAACTGATTGAACTGATTTTGGCTTTCTTACATCTACTTTTATACCCATTTATAACCTTTCTTGTTTGCTTGTTCAAGGCCAAATATATATCACAAAATGGGCTTTTATGAACAGATTCTTAAAAGTGCTGGTGGCAAACAATGGTTCATTGTTTATTCTCCCACCCTACCGTGTGACTTAGCAAAAACTAACTACTTGCTACCCTCATCAACACCCTGGCATGTCTATTTAGGAACATCAGTATCTGCACCTCACAATTTGTCCTTGTGAATACAATGCAGAAAATAATGTAGAACATGGAATAAGAAGCAGGAGCAAATATGAAGTTTATGATAAAATTCACCACGAGTAATTGGTGGTAGGAGACAGAAAAGATGACTGAGCTCTAAAGCTGTGCAGACGTCTTCCTAGTAGGGAAGAGTGGAGTGTCTAAAGCCAGCATAATACTGTGCACAGTTACCATCTATGTAATTGCAGTTAGTGCTGCTGTGGAATCAGGAGGCTTAAGCACAACAGGCTGTGTGATGTGCCCACAAGTTTCAGCTTGCTTGCAAAGAGAAAGTAAATTCTAGAGCTGTATAACTTGCCCTTGCACAGAGATAGCAAAGGGCTCCCTTTGGAGGAGGAATTAGGCACAGGAACTTGAAAACAGATCTTTCTTGGGGCAGATTCCAAACTTTGATAAGATTCAATAATTGCATTGTGAAGTCATGCCTTTGATGAGTTTCAGAAATTATTTTCTTGCATGCCCATCTGTACTGCATATTTTCCTATTATGTAAAAATAAGAACACTTGAATTATAAATTGCTTTAAGCCATAAAGAAAATATTTGAAGTGCAACAGTTTTATTTGCAGCAGTGTATGCAAACAGTCTAATTCCCAGGTAAAAAATTAAATTAAAAAGAAACAAAGATTTTTATGTTCCACTTGCCTTTAATAGATATATATGTGTGTATATATATTAGATCAGGTGCAAAGTAAATATTCAACTGTAGCTTTAGTGTAGCTTTTTAAATCTCTCACCATTTGCTGCTTAAATTGGCTTCCTATGCCTGCCTTATGAGTAACAGAAAATAGACTTCCAACTGTAAAGATGTGAAATTTAATCAGCTATTAAATTAAATGACTGTATATTTTTTCTGTTGTTTAGAATGTGATTCATGATTATGTACTGCATGATAGGGAACACAAGAAAGAAAATATTTTTGGCCCTCTTAAATAATACCCCTCATTGAACCAGAGTTATTGTCCCCTAAAATACCAAACAAGAACTGCAAAAAGAACGTAAAGAAGAGATGTCTGGAAGACGTGATTAAAAAAGGGGAATAAGAGTCCAATTGCTTTTGACTGTTATAATTTCACATTTCTTGGGCATTTTTAATGTTATTCTTTTTCTGTGTCTTAAGGGTTTGTCTGCTGGACACTGCTGTATGGGGTTTGGTTTATTTTTTAAAAAGACATTCAAGAATGTATGAAGCTATAATATAATTTTGCTTTATTACCTTTGTATCTCAGGTGAGTTATAAAGTTGCATTCAGTGAAAGAAGATCTGAGTATAGGAAAATGTGGAAACAGGTATATTAAGAATAAGTATCTTGTTATTACTGCTTATATAACTCCTGTTTTACAAACAATCATTTTTGCATTTTCAGTGCCCTTTGCAGGTAACTGACTATGGTATGCACAAGGAATTCATGCACTGAAAGGTGGGCTACTGTGTAGGCTCCCATCTTGACCACCTAATTTTTCAGCTACTGGAATAAAAAGCACTTCTTCATTTGGGTTACCTGAAATCTAGATTATGTGCACAGACCTAAATGGAGCAGAACAGAGGGAGGAGCGTAGGAGGGTTGCAGGGAATGTATGCCTTTCAACAGTGCCAGGGAGTGCATATATAGTGGTGCAACATGCTCAAACATATGGGCCTACATTTGGCTGCATCTGTTTTGGGTGCCCAAGCTGAGAGACCTAGAGAGCTGAAACTTCAGCAGACCTTGGGAACTAGCCTCTGAAAATCAGGCCTTTTTATGCTGTCTCAACTTTTGCTTGTAAAAGTAGACACCAGTAATCACAAGTCAGGTTTGAAAATATGGACTGGAGAATAGTGTCCATTCTAGACTCAAGAAAATAAACAAGTGGAAAATCAGAGGTTAGAGCTCTTGGTTTCCTTTGACCCAAAATCCCAAAAGAAATTCTTACTAACTGGAACAGATGAGTCTCAAAGGTTTAACCTGACTTGGGTTTGTGCACTGCAGAGGACTGTCCTTACATGGCAAGGGATAGATCTAGTGGAACCTTTGAGGTTTTTCTTTGCAAGTTTTGATTACCTCTAACGAAATGCTCAAGAAGAAAACTTTCTCCTTTGCAAGCCATGGCATATGTTAATCAAACCAGTGTATAAATCACAATACAATAAACTACAATTCTAGAAGAAAATATGTATAAGCCTAAGAGTGTATGTCTGAATACCTTACTAATACAGCCACATAAAACGGCTCAAGCAATACAAGTGTGTTCTAGATTTTTCCTCAGTGATGTGTGTTCAATATAAATTAGTTTGCTATGAAATATAAAATGACAGCTTTAGCTAGATTCAGAATTTCTTTTCCACAGATTCAGTTCTTTGATCAAAAACTACAGTAGATTGAAGTTTTGCTATTGTCAACATATTGTACATACACAGCGTGTTTATTTTTGTGCACTTTTAATGTATTTAACCTTAATGTCTGCTTCTTTAAAGCAGAGAAACTGTGGCTCAGCATCTTGAAATGTCAAAGCAACCTATTGCAGATTTCTTTTCATAGATGAAAAGAAGTGTCCAGATGATGAATGCTATTCACAAAGTGATTGCTGTGGCAGTCATAGCATGTCTCAGAGTACACATGGCTGTGTAAATAGAAACTACTGAAACTTGTACTGACACATAAAACTTTTTCCATGGCATATGAACCTTTGTGTCACCTAAGAAGATTCAGTTGGAGCTCTTACTAAAAATGCAAGTGTTTTTTTATTTGCTTTTTTTACTGTATTTTAATGTCATTGTGTTGAATGGACCAAAAGTGAGATATTCCTCTCCCCTATGAGACCCTCAAGTTTAACATTAGAAGAAGTTTTGTGACAGTCTGGTAAACCTTTAATGAGATTTCTTTTTGTGACAGACAGATGTAAATGTATCCCTCTAATCCTATCCTTTCAGGATTTGTCTGCAGATGAATGTTAATAATTAGTAGTTGCGTTCCCCCCTTCCTTCCTTCATAAAATTTTATTCTTCGTAAATTCATCTTTTTTTTTGTTTTGTTTTCTCAAAGTACCAGCAGCCCTGACAGCCTGCCTTTGTTCTTGTGTTTATAAATAATTTATAATGTAGAAATATCTCTTCTTAGTCTTAAAAAATAAACTAATGGTTGAACATAACATACTGCCAGGAGCAGATCTAGCACTAGCTTTAGAAAGAAGAGAAAAAAAAAAAAGGAGAAAAAGCTTCATGATTAACAAAGAGAGAAGGAACGAATATCACATGGAAATTCATTTATCTGAGTGAACGCTGATTTTTGTTTGCAGATGCTAACTGCATCTGAGCTACCCTTATCTTACATTGTGTTTCAGCTTCTTTTCCAGACTATACACCTCAATTCACTCCATAAAAATGTAGCTTCTTTCAAATGTTCTGAACAGAAAAAGATCTAAAGCATTACAGCATGGACTAAGTTATCAACATAAATGTGTTTATCCTGGTATAGGTGATTCCCTTGAGGAGGATACTAGGCCTTATACTGACATTTCGTTGATGACTGCTGTACATGTTGTAGAGGTACTGCTAAAGAATATCATGCATCTGTCCAAGACATTCAGTCTATCATAAACTGCTTATGGACCAGCTGTTGGCGTTGGGGTTCTTCCACAGGAATTCTGAACACTGTACTGCAGTGGCAGATATTTTGCCACAAACAGTCACACAGGCAACTTCAAACTACAAAGAACAAGGGCTCAAATTAGAGTTTAAGTACACTGAGTTTCGACACCTACTGCAAGCTGAGTGATCCCATTTCCAAACACTTGCATAGCTCTTTATTATTATTTTATGTTGTCACAGCAGGAGCAGCATCCACATAAATGGCTGGAATTACTGTTAATTAAGGTAAATACAACTGAACTTGATATATCACTATTTTTCTGTAGGTTAGTGTATGTCAGAGGAGACAGCTTAAAAGTCACTATGCAATATAGTGAAAATATATTCAGCTCTTTTACATAACAGCCCTAGCATGTAATTTCAATAGGGGTCTCAGCATTATCTCACATCAGCTGCTAGGATTTTTAAGCAAAGGTGAGGTACTATGTTATCTTCAGTCTCAGAATGGTCCCTGTAGCAGAGACATCAGTGAGTCAATGGCTTACTATCTACCGCTACATGGCAGCATCCCTTTATGCAGGGTAACTTGAACGAAGCCTCCATAATTACACACAAGCAAGTAATATGGGTGCTACTTTCCTTTACAGGAAGTGAGTGTAGCTCTATTTTAACATACTTTATTTTAAATCCCCCACCAGGCACTATCCAAGTGTCCTCTGCAGGCGACATACAATATTCACCTACTTTTTAAGCATATTATCAAAAGTAACTATGATTGAATCAACAGCAATGCATAATTTAGGCACAGGAAGAGAGTGGAAAAAGAATACTTTACCCAAGGTCCACATACAGTAGAAGGTGGGCAATTTAGGCAGATATGCAATACAGATATAGGAATAGTTTTGACCTGCAGGGCTCAGCTTTAGATCTAGTAACTTAAAGGAGTGTTGGAGCCAAGATTTTAGTTTGATTTTGCAAGAACCAGGCCAGCTGACTTTTGTAAATTATTCATTCTTGCTTTTGGCTGGTTTCTGAGTTTGGATAGTGGTATGAATTTTGGCCAGAAAGAGCGCTCATGCAGAATCTTTTGAAATAACTGGTTAAGGAGCTTTCTGAATAAAAGAAGACGTCACTTCTAGCAGCTCAGAGATGAATCTGCTTGCACAAGAACAGCTTGGAAAGAGGGAGTTTAAATCTCCGTCAGGTGTCCAAAATCAATCTGAACCCCCTTTTTAGGCGTTTAATCTTCTAATCCTCTACCTTTTCACATCCCTTGCCTTCAACACCACATAACAGGATTCTGAGCTTCTGCTAAAATACATTTTGTGATAGTCTGTAAATCTCTGCTGAGATTGCTGCTGCCTTCAGATCTTACAGGGTGTGATGCGAGGATTCAATGTTTTTCAGGAACTGTACATTCAGAACAGAATCCCGCTTGAAAATCCCTGGGTGTACACGTTATAAAGAAAGCGGGAAGACAGACCTAAAATAGAGCACGCATCACGACCAGAATTTCATCCAAAGGTAGCACGCTTGTGAGGAGACATTTGAAAGCTCTGTGCAATCTTTTAAAGGAAACCTTTTAGGTTCCTGAGGGCTCAGGATCAAGAGAGGATGAGGTTGAAGGGAATGAAACATTTGATTGGAAAAAAGAGGAAAACAGAAAAGCAGGAAAGAGCGTGAGACAGGTATAAAAGCATCTCAGACAACCATTTGACAATGGTACCTTCATATTTTCAATGCTGTGATGCTAGCACAGAAGTTAAACCTTTAACGTTTTTGCATTTATCTGAAAGTGATCTTCAACCTATAGCATCTTCACAGTGAAATGTCCATCTAATGATGCCAACACACTACTTTTCAAATTTTCATTAAACACCTTTCATGGCTACATAAAACATTGTAATTACAACACTACTTTCTCTTGGTGAGATTATATCCCTGTTCTGCTCTGTTACACAGATAAAAACATTTCCAAATGCATTCATAACCTATGTTCTGTCCCACTCCAAAGTAAGTTTTGCCTTAATAAATATCCTGAAACCCTAGTGCCTGGAAAAGAGATCAGGACCCAAACATGTATCCAGATTTCTCTTTTTTTTTTTATTTTTTTTTCCTTTTTGTCAGATTATAAAATGGACTAATCAAAACTTCAGCTATAGCACACCTGATTTTTGTTGGTTTCAATACCTTGATCAAAAATTTTTCAACAGAGACCCTTTGCTGCCTGTAACAATGTATCTGTCTGGCTGGCTCCCCAGTGTTATTAAGAAAACACAAGTATACAAAAGCTTTAAGCTTTAAACCATACAGCATGATTATTATGATAGCAGTAGGTGTCAGGTGGAGACAAAGACACACGGGTAGAATTGATTTGAGGCGCGTCATCAGAAAATAAGGGTGATGTGATCACAGTACTTACAGCATATGCAGCAGCTGTACAATTCTACATGGCAGCTTCCATCATACCCCTCACATGGAAAAAAAAAAAGATTCTGAGTAAATGATTGTTGAATACAGAATAAATTGTAGTGTATGACAAGAGACTTTCTTTTTTGTTTAATGTATAAATCAGGAGCACTTATGAATTGATATTAATTAAAATAATGTATTTGCTTTCTTTCGACAGTTATGTCAGCCTCATTAAAAACTGAGTGCTAAATCTTCATTAGATTTTTCAATATTAAAATACTTCCATGAAATATAAATTAACATTTAACTTGTTGCTGGTCACAGTAAGAAAAAGGAGGGGGGGAAAATCCATTGGGATGAAATCCTGACCCAGTTAAATCAATGAGACATTGTTTTTGAATTCAGTGGGGCCAAATAATTCCCTCCCTGTTGGCAACCAGAGTCAATAGCTTTAAATCTAGTGCAGAAGCAGGTTGCAGGAAATATTGCCTTTCAGTCTATATTCCTGACTCGCATGGTGATGGTTTAAAGTTTTCGAAGTATCCTTGGTGACACAGGGGGAACCTACGTCCCAGTGCGAGTAAAAAAGTTTAGGTCCCTGGGCAGCTTTGGTGTTTTAGGAAACCTTATGGTGTGCCTTGCATTGGAGCAATTCTACTTTGTGAACAGACACAGTGGTGTTCTCTGTAGAACAATGCAGAATCTACTTTTCAGTAGATGAAACCGGCAAAGCAAGCTGGTAGTTCATATGTGAACACTGTAATTTGTCTCAGACAGAAGACCATCACTGTTATGCACCTGGAGAGACGTACCCTGTCTGATGAGCACCACCAAGCACCAAGCAGTGTCTCAGAGTTCCATGTCGTGAACCCTCCCAGGTCTCAGCTCACTACGCAGCTTGTGCAAGATTTCCCAGTGGACATGAAGTTTAGGAAGACGGATAGAACAGGAAGGGAGAGAAGCTGGGAAGCTGCAATCCAGTCGAAGGAAACTACCATAATGTGCATATTTAGTCACAGGTGCGACCAGTGACCCCCTTACTTCTGCAATAGCTGCAGTCCTGAATCAGAGCAAACCTACCTGGGCCGGCTGGAAAACTAAGGGAGAATCCTCTGAAATGGCCTAGCTGCCTCTCAGATGTATTATTATGCTCGCTGAAGGAGCTCGTAAGCTGTTTGCATTTCAAAAAGAAAGGAGATCTTACAATTAGGCTTTATGTGCCTGTGGTTTGTGTGGAAGCGGGAGCAGCTGCTCTCTTCTCCGCGGGCTTCCTCACCGCCGCGCCACGAGGTGGGGGTATGGCGTCACGTTTTCAAACAACAACAAAAAGGGGTTTTGTTTAATGAGCTTGAACTCACAAGCCTGCTCATCTAGTGAACTGTGACTTTTCAAATACCAACCTATTAATGTCAAAGGCAATACTGAAGGGAACAGTTCTGTTTGATTTAAAAAATACAGACAATGTGAAGTCCACTATGCTCTAATATCTATCACCTATGGGGCTCCATTCATGCCTAATGCTTTATTCAAGCTAAGATCTAGTTTTTATATATCAGATTAATACATATCTACAGCTTTGCACCTTTCTATTTTGATTTTTTTATTATCAGGGCTCGCCGGGGCCATTTTCATTCCCTTACTATAGCATTTGCAAGCAGGTGGATTAGAGATAACTCTCATTGTGCTTTGTTTTCTCCTGACACTGTCATTAATCATTCCTTAAGCCACACTTCAACTTATAGTAATCAGGACTGGCTGTTCCCAAGCTGCACAAGAATTGCCTTTCACAATGTAATGTGAAATTGGAAGCGAATGGCTGAAGCCAGACGCTTCTTCTGCATTCCCCATCTATCTCATCATTTAGGTATTTATCCATCTCAGGCTTGTACAGGGAGCATCTCTCTCCTTCCCATGAGGACACAGATTGCAACAGAGGATCAGATTTGTTGCCCAGGCTTTGGGCTTTGATTGTCCTCTTATAAGTTCAGGATTAAAGTGAAATTTCCCACAGGGCTATGCAGGATTTGCTAGCATTTAGCTGTTTAACCTGGCTGTTTGTGAATGAGAATCCTGTGGTCAACTATTCCATAGAGAATATCATGGTAAGCCAGCTCTGAATGGCAGACATTTTGGTAAATTCCTGTAAAGGCTGCTACAGTTGATTCCAATTAAGTTCATACCTGATAACAGTTGTTTTCTTGTACATGATGAATGGTAATTGTACAATGAAAAACAATTGTCTAGTCTCTTGTGAAATACTCATGTCAGCTGCAGAATAAATGCAGACCTTCAAAAAGTTGCAGTCGTCTGTTTGCGCTTTTAGAATCACCGTGCATTAATTTATCTTGAACTAGGTCATATCTCTCACCACGTAAAAGAGCTGCATTCCCTCCTATCTTACCCAATTTTAGTAATAAGTGTAAGCTAACAGTATCTGTAGTAGCATGGCAGTGGAATGGACAAACATTTTAAATAAACTGCACTTGACGTATTAATAAAGACAAATTGATGGTTCTGGAAAGCAGGCTGTTAAACATGTAGCCAAAACAGATGTATTTTTCCTGGCACTTGATGTGATTCTTGCACAAAGGAAAGTACCTATAATGTGCTATTCTCTAAGAAACTGAAAGCAAGGGGGGAAAATTTTCAGTCCACATTATCTATCTTTTAGTCTTAGCTTCAGAGCTATTTAAGAAAAAAGATTTTAAAACAAGTCAAAATCATTTTGTTATCTAGTTTAAAAAGACTGTACGCCCAACCACTGTATATATATTCTATTTAATGTGGATGTGTTTTTAAAATGCCTAGGAGGATAGTGCTCATTTCATGTGCTTCTCCAAGAGAGACATAACACCCAAGCAACTGAAGTACATAATTTAACAAAACATTTTAGCTTGCAGTGAAATCAGTTCCCTTGGAGGGAACGGACTGAATCATTAAACTCAATTTTAACCCCACTCCCTGAGAAATTTTTACATCTTATTCAGAAGTTTGCTTTTCATTTTCTTCTTTGTTGGCTGAAAATGTTCCGAATTTCCAAAATAATCTTTCATGGGATTTAAAAAATACTTGAGGGGAAAAGAAATTATCAGCAAGATTTTTATTTATCATTTTAAAAATAATTCCAGAGATCTCAAGGGAAGGCTCACAGATATTACCAATTGCAACTCTATAAATTGTGATGCAGACTGAAATTAACAAATATAAAATAAAAAAACCAAATACACTCTCTTTTTTTTTTTTGTCCACTGTTCAACTATTCTCCATTATGAACCTGTAGTTATGACATAGATCCTGTGCTAATCAGTGTCTCAGTGGAAAGGAACAGCACTTGGTTGTATAACAGTACCTGTGAAAGCCTCTCTGGCTGACTGCAAATTACTAAATATCTTTACCATCGTTTAATGTTTCTCTCATAGCATTAAATGATTACTGAAAAGGCATAAGCAATCCTTTCTATTTATTTGAAATATCCTCTAGATTCACATGAGTAATTTACAGCTGTGTATAATGCTCCCAAAGTAACCTCTTCATTTCCATTGTTTTAGTGTGAAATCATTTCCTCGGGAGATAATTAGAGTTGCTCCATTTATTACATTAAATGATTAGCATGCACTTGAAATGATTCAGTATATTTTCCTTTATTGCTGATGACTCTTAAATACGGGCCTACATTTTTTAATGGATAAATTCAGATTATCTTGACATTTTGTGGCTGCTTCAGCAACAAAACAAGAGAGGCTTTCTTTTCCAAATACACACACAGGTGTGTGTTGAACAATGCACGTTAGCTGAAGGGCTCCTATTCACCTAAATGTCCCACCTGGTTCAGCTTAAAGACCAATAACAATGTGTGAAGGTAAAATGGGGGTTTAAAAGCTATCACTTTTGTTGCATGTGTAGTTAGTAACTGTTCCTAAGCATCCTGGCATCTGTCCTGGCTGGATGAAATGCAGCATCCCAGCTGAAACGTCTACTTCCTCTGAACAACCAGCATCTTTTTCCAAATGTGTATAAAATTATTTCTCACAGTGTCAGACTTGCACTTTTATCATATTGCATGAGTTAATCTAAATGAAGAGCAAAAGTGTTTTCTGTATGCTAACTAGTGAGTTATCATCCTCTGGTTTATGAAAATAAATTACCCTAGAACTGGCAAAATGTATCCCAATTAATACTCCTTGTTAAAACAGAATAAAGCTTGATGTCAAGCTAGAGCCACAGCTTCAAGAATTTCTGTTAAGAATCAAAGAGCCTGTAGAGCAAAGCATATTGGCTGCAGGCCTGAGTCGTGATCAGATACTTGTGTAAATAATATCGTGACAAGGGCTTCAACAGCAGACACCAAGACTGACATGGAAGTGGTGGATACCAACAGTGACAGAAATCAGCAGAATTAAAAGGGATTCATTTTCCCAAGACTGTGCCATGTCATTCCTAAAAGAACACCAAGGAGCTATTTAACTGGATTTGAAAGCTTGGTCCATTGGAGTTAAATAACCTACAGCGCTCGAACTACATTAGTGGATGAGAAACTGATGTCATTATTAAAGGATATGTTCCCTTGTGATGTGATACATTCACCTATCACACATTTCTCAAATTTCACTTTGGATTCAAGACTCCTTATGCATTCAGTCCATTAAAATTCAAGCATTTTTTTCTACTTAGTATCTTAAAAATCTAATTAATTAGAGTTTTTAGTGGCAATGAATCGTTTTATTCTGTCAGCAAGCTTTTATTTGAGTATTTACTTTCTGAAGAGTATATCTACCAGCTATGTGAGCCCAGAGAATGCATATCGTGTTTTATCTGTAAAGTCAGTTTGTTTGTGGTTTGAGTGAGGAAATTCATACATAGTCGAAAGGCTATGCAAACCATGACTGTAAAGAATATGAAAGGCAAGACAATACAAAATTTTAAACCCCTCAGTATTATAGACACTTTCCCAAGTGTGTAATGCAGTATTAAAAATCACTTTCATAAAACTGTATCTTAGCTCAGAAAACAGTATTCTAAATAAAGTGCACATTACTAGAAAGATACAATGTGTACTTTTTGCCTCACTCACTAATAAAGCATACAAACCATTTCTTTCTACCAGCTTGTTCTCCATACAAAAATCACTTCGGATACACCTGTCATTTAGGACAAATTAAGTAAAAGAAATGTTTCTCCGTCAATTCATAAGCTTTGGTCACATTGCATGAACAAGAAGCAGCCATGTATTTGGGATGATAGATCTCACCAAATCCAATAAACTGTATCCTAATATGCAATGTTACTGTAATTTCATGAAGTGCTGCTGCATAGAAACAGCAAGGACATGCATTCCATATGTTTGGAAACAAATGTATTTCCTCATTTTGTTTCTTGTCTGATCCACGCTTGAGCAGATACTCTTATCTGTGTCTAAGCACACCTTTGAGTACAATGTGGTCATATGGGACAGACTTCCTAAATTTAACTTTAAAAATCTAAGCAAACACTTAATTTGGTTGTTCCTTGGGCACAGGCAAGAGGAGTGTGGATACCAGCTAGAATTAAGACCAAACAGAGAACAGTCCCATGTTCCTAAATGACAATTGAACAAACCCAACCCCATTCAGCCACTCTTACAGCACATGCACATGTCCCACCAGTAAAGAAGTGAAAAGGTCTGGTGAACTGGGACTCAGAGATTGCTTATGCTGTCATTAGAGTTGTAAATACGACACTTCATTCTACTTCAGTGATATAGGATCGGGACCATCATAACTAGAGATGAAAGCCTGCTCACCTTATTAACAGTAAGTAATCCCATTAGCAAGCCCAAGGACTAGTGTATGGTGTAGGCACATTTATCCTTAAAAACTTACTTGAGCAGTACAAAAGCACACCATTAAATAATAGCACTACTAAAGGCATATTATACAAAAAGTGCCATAATGTTGTTTGTATATGACAGGCACTTTCAATATAAGAATGCTGAAATTCTAGACAGATGTTATTAAAGCATAAATGACACACTACCAAAAGATGGAGATACTAATGTATGGTGGCTAAAACTACACTTCTTTCTAAGTTTTAGAGTATTTTTAATAGCTTCAAAGCATATTTTTAATAGATGAAGTTATAACAATACCAATAGTAGTGGCGTGAAAGGTTGTGATGGATGAACAGATGAACACCATCCCTCTCAAACATTTATTCCATTTAAGTAAAAATACCTGATAGAGAGCATTTCTATTATTCACAAGAAATCATGCAATATAATGGTTCCTAGCACTCCTTTTGTAATAGCTTATTTAAATACTTGGGGCTGCAATTCAGATTCCCACTTTGTTCAGACTTCACAGAAATTCTTCTTACAATTGATCACATTTTCATTCTTTATTGTATTCTAAATAGCCTCTGATTTTTCAGAACCCAAGACTAAAAATTAGGTTTGCAGAAGTGAAAAGTACAGTCTTGAAAAAAACCCTATACACCTTTCAGAATTGAGGAGCAGTAACTACAAAATTGAACAAAAAAATCTATGCTATGAATCATTTTGTTTACAGAACTGTTTTAAGGAATTGTTCCTGAAGTCTAAATGGAGCATGACGGGGCCTTTCTAAACTCCTAAAATCTGAAATGACCTAAAGGTATAAAGAATGCTTGACTTTGGATTTCTTTCACTTGTAACAGTTTCTTCCAGCTCAGATTATAGTAGTTCACACAAAATTAAGAAACCCAATCTGATAAGGAACTACTAAATTTATATTCATCATCTTAAGTTTATTTATTGTCAAAAAAAGGAACTTGAACAAGTAAATAGGACTAGATCTTTATTTGTGATGAGGTTTGGTATCAGTAGTTTATAGATGCTATGTTTCCTACTTTTCTCAAATTATATAAAAACTTTTTATGTATTATAAATCCAGAGAAGTCTCTCAATTGATGTAAAACAGCACAGTCAACAGAGCAGTTGGCTTACATCAGTTGAGGATAAAGCTTTTTATTTTCAGAAGAAGATGGTGATAGTTTTTTCATTTCAGAAGAACTGAACTTTTATCTAAAGTAGATAGAAATGATAATGTATAAACAAAGATGAGCAGATGTATTTGATAATGTATAAAGCAAATATTTATTTCCATTAAATCCCTGTAAATTTACATTCAAACAATGAGACAGTGGAAGATACGGCTGGACTTAAGCTGGATGTGCTTAAGCACACACTAAAGCAACTTTTCTCCACCACATTTTGCCAAGATGAAATGGCATACTTAGGTAGAATTACTTATTTTAAGAAAAAATAACTAAAGTAAACAGCACTATGTTATGATGACAGATTATTAATAGATTTAGTATTGAAATAAACCACTGAATCATATAAATCCATACTCAGTGTGTTTATTACAAAGCTTGTTACTTACCTGAGTTCAAGGACCTTTGGAGCATTACAATGAGCAAATGAAGGCATACATAATTCTTAAAGTATATATTAGCTACATGATAAACAGAAGCAGCTCTCTCAGGGACATGTAAGATCACTAATCTCAAGAAATGCTCTATCTCCTAACTTTCAGGATATTCCAAAATGGTTCAATGCGATCAACTTCATGTGACAGAAGTATTATCAGACTATAGCACAGGACTCAGAGCTGCCAACAGTGTTCTTTTTAATATTATTCCCATTTGCATTTTAAATAACCAAATGGTTTTCAGGCATTTAACGGAAAAACATTTTTTTAAATGAATACCAAGAGACATTTGTAAATAGCAGCACAAATTGCTCCTGGGCAATAAACCTGAGTGCCAAGTTTCACTCCAGTATGAATACAGACAAATGTTAGAAGTCTGAAAAATGGATTCCTTAATGGATATACTGGCAGACCTGTAAGTAATAGAGCTAGTATGTGCCGCTTTAATAAAGATATCATATTTCATCTCCTAGATTACACTCAGCTTTCCTATTCTAAATAAAAAGATTAGGACTAGAAATATTTTCCCTGCATATCATATTTAAAAATGTACAAGGGAATGTCATCCAACAATCTGTAAGCGTTGAAATTATTTCCTTGAAAACAATAAAAAGTAATCCCTAAAGATATGGTAAATATACAGTTCCTTTATTGAACAAACAAAAATAGATTATGCATTGCTTTTTCAAAATCAAATACATCTGCTTTGACTGAGGCAAGGAAACACATCTGGGGGCTTGAATCTTACCACAGTCTCTGTGACTCTCTATATTGTCAGTGCATCAGTAACCTTATATTTAACCAGATTATTTACAGCCAGACCCTTATAAGATCGCACCCATTGCTGCTGGTATGAGGGAAGGAAAGAGATCTCTAAAATTGAATACAAATGTGATATTTATTGTTACATTTATTAGGCTATAACCATATATCAAATGCGCTAAATTCACAGAGATAAAATAATACAATCACACCAAGGCTGAAAATTTAATACTAAACAGGGACCCACAAGTTCCCTTCTATCCCAGCTTGCTTTGTAGCAAAGCTGTGCTTATAAAACGTAAGAGATATTTCCTTCTGAAAGTTTTGCTAACTGCATGTAAACTTACTTGTACACTGAATTAGTACAACAAAACATCCATTATAGGACTTTGCTTGCTTTCTCCAGAAAAAAAAAAAAAAAAACAGAAATGATGAAAGCTCTGCATAGATATCTGAGTTTCACGGTAGGAGGGCGGCAGGTCTAAGCATTGCTATTAATATGAATATGCAGATTGGTTTTTGGAAGAATTTTGATGGTGGGGTAAATTAGTTTAGATTTCACTTGACTATATTATCCCCAGTTGCTATGCTAAAAATGCAGCTAGAATGTAATGCCTCTTGGCAGTGTCAGGCTTGAGATCCTGACACTGGTGTGGTCAGGGTATTTAGGCTTTTCTTTTCACAAGCACTACTTTCAGCCTGAGAGAAAGGGTTCAAGAAGTCACTGAATCTATAGATCCATTTTAGCAGAAAACAGGACAATGTGTTTGGGAGGTGGAGCACGAATTCTCTAGATTACACCATATTTCCTTTTAGTTAACCAAATAACAGCAAGCTCCAACAAGTGAACAGCCTTCAGCTTGTGCCTTGCTTTCTTAGACTGAAAAAAATGATCCACTTCAGCGTATATGTTTTCTAATATACTTTAAGTACTTCTTTCGTATATACCCATATAATATGATTATGTTTCTGTCAAGACCTAAGTGGTGTGGATCGACAGCTATAGTAACCCACTAGAACAAAACTAACTAAGCTAAACTCACCCCCATGTCACTCATTGATGCCAGTGGGTGAAACGGACCCTTGTGACTGACAAATATAGCAGGCGTATTCCGCACCCCATTAAAAATAACAAATAAAGATAAAGGTGGATAGAAAAGAAAAAAAGGCTTAGCCTGGTTTTGAGTGACTTTCTTACCTTCCCTAAGGAAGATATTAAAAACATAAAGTTGCATGCAAGAGAAGTATTCATTAATATATTGGAATGATTTTCAAATGCTCAGGGGAAGATCTGGTTCTTCCTTCTGTTGAACTGATGTAAATTTGAATGGCTTCCTTCAGTGACAGTGGAATTACACCAGCTTTACACTCATGTAACAGGCAGCAGAATTTAACACTTGGTGTACAGGATTGAAGCTTATCCTGAATGGGAAAGTAAGGCTGCTGTTCTTCCCAACAGAACAACTCAAAATTAATTTATAGCCTTTCTTTCTTTTTTTTTTTTTTTTTTTAAGAGTGGTAGTAGCTGAGTTTTGAGCTTGAAGAGTAAATTAATTACTTACACGGGACAAAAAGAAAAATAAGCAACAACAGCACAGACCCAGATGATTCCTCTTAGACAAGAGAGATTATGGTTGCTTTTTCTGACAGCTGTGATTACAGAATCTGCAAAATTATTTTGATACAGATTTTAGGGATTTTCTCCCAATTACCTTTCTTTATAAAGAATATTTTCATAATACTTAAAGTGGTATCCTTTATTACAACTCTTATTAGAGTAAAATCAGTGGAAGCCTGAGTGGTGGGTGTATTGTTGTGACACTTAAACTATTTGTAAATATTGCTCAGAGCTTTCTTAGCATATTTTAGCAAGGCAACATTACAGCAAAGTATAATTTATCACACATGATATATGCTGTATGCTTCAAAGACAATCACACTGAAAAACAGACTCATCAAAAAGAAGCCATGAGTGTGTCTCGCTTTCCAGTAACAGCATTTTTTTAGTCTCTGGGTTTGGGGGATTACTCTGTGCTCATGAAAACCATGGTGGTAGGCAAGGGGCCATTTTTGCTTTGCTTTCAATGCCCAGTACTAAATAGGCAGTGCCTTGGATTTCTCTTAGTTCTGCAGCTTACTCTTCCTTCTTCTTGTGCTCTATAGTCAAGCAAGCTCCTCTGATTGCAAGATTGTAGCCACACCACCAGTGTGCTTTCATTACCTTCCCATCCCAGATATGAAAATAATGCATTGTTTTACAGTAATATTACATTCAGTGAGGGCTTTGTTTAGACTCATTTAAGATTATTCTATGAGACCGTGTAAGAGGAATTTTAAAAATGTAAGGAAAAACTCAGTGAACAACCTACCAGTCTATATCAACTAGCTTGTAAAAAGAATGTAAACCCCCTTATTACACTTTCTGAAAAATAGAATACCCTAGCTGTCAGCCCTAATGCTAGTAAACAACAACAACAAAAATATTCATAATGCCCCTGCTCTCTTTTATAAGCATCTCCAATTTATAGTTTATGAAAGATGTCTTACACATTTTCCATTTAACAGCATGGCAGTAGCGTGATCTGTACTTAATAGCAAACAGGGAGTTTGACCACTAGCTGACTGCTCAGTGGAGCCTTAACTACAATAGCAAGTAATCCCCAGACATTGACCATATATCATGTATAATGAAGCCTTTATATTCTTATTATAATAATAAAGGATGATTTTGTGAAGTTGACTGACAAAGTAGGTTGGCCATACCACAGGTAACTGTTATGTGTTTCCGTTGATATCGTGCTGATAAGAAACATACATCATGAGTCCAGTTCTCAAAATCCATACTTTTTGAGGATATTACAAAAGTTTATCCTATTTGGATTTTCTTAATTACCTGTTACATACAATAAGGAATGAATCTAAACATCTAAGTATGTATCTATATATAAAAAGTCCACCATGTGTACTTTCGTTTCAGTTTAGATTTCCTTCAAAAAAATTCCTAGTAGGAATTTGGTCTATACCATCAT